>NC_061089.1:4083998-4116498 GCF_015104395.2 Macrobrachium nipponense | reverse complement strand
TTGATCGGAGAGAGAGAAAATAGTATCAATACTTCTCCCATGTCACCGAAACGCAGCTATACAAGAATAAAGACAGTAGGAAGCGCCTGTAAACTCATATCCAGTCAAATCCCGCTGTTCGAGTGCTTCCAGGAGTGGTTATCAGTTAGTCTTGATGAGAGTTCTATTGCTCACGGGTATGATTTTCATGTGCCAGACCTTTCATTAACTTGAGTATTCAAAGGCTGAAATATTTAGTCATTCCTCCGTTGCGCCTGTGGATTTCTCCATCCTTAAATATCCGTTAAATATATGTGGTTACTTTAACTGCTTCAGCAGCTCGAAATTGTTAAACAAGTTGGCGTTATTATTACCGACCTTCCTACGTATCCAAGAAGTCTGTGACTGCGACTTCTAGGACACCTTATCATATACGGATCATACCACGAAGGCCTCATCGCCAGTGATTTTGGGCGATGCATCCATGGTGCCCTGACCCCGGAGGCCTTCTGGAAGGATCCTCACGGATCAGATCCCTGGTCCCTTCGGTATCAATCGGAAGCTGCAGCTACAACATTGATGATCAAATCACGGCACATAATTGGCTCACCTTTTTGGAGCCGTTGCCTGAGAATTAATTGAAGCGAAATGTTGAAAGGGGCAGTACTCCATCCACCATTTTGCATTAACTTAATATTTACGCAATTTATTTTATCCTCTTTCATTTATTACATGTTAACAGCGAACGGTAAAGAGAGCGAGGGTCCGAACTCCCATTAAGGGAAGCGTATGCGAAATTAACCTTTGATTGTTAACCCCCACTTCCACTGATAGCATATCCATGATAACATATTTTTTCCCCTAAAAACTACGTAACACATTTTTAAAACTCACTAAATGACATATAATATAGCAGCATGCAATGGAAGCGGCGTATTCATGCTGGAATAAAAAAAAAAATGCTCTCGCTCGCTTTTCCATTCTGTTCGTTGAACCAAATCACCTGTGATATCAATTTTCGCATCAAAAGTCACGCCCCCGGGTATCTGTTAGGGAAAATTTCTCTCCCCCGAATTCATTACTCTTTTATTTTTATTCCAATCAATAGCACGAATCAGATTTTACATTCACTATCCCTCCACGCTTACTATTTTCCTAGCTTACTCTTTCTCTCTTTCGCTTTTCGATATTCTCTTAGCTGTTTTTGATCTCTCTCTCTCTCTCTCTCTCTCTCTCTCTCTCTCTCTCTCTGCTCCTTTATGAAATTTACCTTTTTCTGTGCCGTCATTTTTTCCATCATTTTATTTTTGGAGGTGCACCATCCTGTATATCGGGCTGTTTTTCCGTCGGCGATCAATGTCTGTGCTCGCGTTTTTAGGAGCTGTGTACAGAATGCCAACTCGCTCCGCTTATTCATGCATTCCTCCTGGTTCTCGAGATCAGCTTTGATTTAGATTCAGACTTTATTTTCTTCACCGCACGCATAGCTTTAGATATGCGACCCTTACCCACACCACACCATCTCCCTCCTTTCGCATCGAGGTCAAATTCCATTAACATAACTTTTTAGATGAAGTTGTGAACTACTGAATCCAACAGGAATTCGGATCACTTCCGTCCGTCCGTGTGGATCGATATTCGGCAAACGCTGTCATTAATGGATTTCGTATTTCATTCCGTTCTTTTCGCCACCGTCTGCGCCCCTTCCCTCCTTCAGTTCGCTGCTCCACCTTCTTTGAAGGCTCAAACCCCCTTTCCCACAAACATCCCCCTTTCCCTCCCCCTCCCCCTCCCCCTCCCACCCTTCCCACAAATTCGGACGCTGTAATTTTTGTTCTAATGCGTCGGGAAACGGTCTCGAGCTCGCAGCCTATGTTACCCGATCCTACGAAATCTCATTCAATACTCCCTGGAAAAAACTTATGCTAAATGGTATTCCCCGGCCCTGGGTTGTCAGACCGAATTTACATAGAATATCAATCGCATTTGGTTGGTACCGAGACGCCCGAAGTCCGATTTCTCTCTCTCTCTCTCTCTCTCTCTCTCTCTCTCTCTCTTTCTCTCGTCTTTATTTTTTCTCTCTCCCTTTTCTCTTTTCGCTTCCAAAGAGAGGTTGCGATTCTTGCAAAACTGGTCAACTGCAAATGGTTGAAATGAATGTTGTTCACGAACTGCCGAAAAACTGCATTTTGCAGTAATGGAGTTGAAATATTGCAATTTGAACTTTTACTGGGAGCTGATAGCCATAATGAAATTCCGCTGAGTGAGCGAAACTCTCTGGGAGCCACGGCCCGTTCCATTACACTTCGGCTGTCATTCCCCTGAAAACACTGGGGATCTTGGCTCGCCCATAACGGAGGCTCATATCGCAACAAGACAATAGCTGGCGATAGAGAAAAGTCTGCTCGAAATTGAACGAAAAAGGGCGGCCGAACGAAAAAAAGGAACGCAGAGGTACAAAAGCGTCCGAACCCCAGTGAGAAACGGCGTTGGTGGAATGGCAGGAGATCAAAGACAGGCACTGTAATCACGTGAAGGGCCAACCCGCGTGTTTTAGTGCCAAACCACCAGTTTACAGTGCCAACCTGGTCTCACTGTATCGACTCATGGTTTCGTTGTATCACCGACACTACGTCAGTAGTGTTTGTCTTGACCTCTTGTGGAAGTTTCCCAAATAAGCTTATGAGTCATTAGGCGAGGCTGAGAAAATGTCTCCATGTCTCTCGGAGACAAGCTCAAAAGACCTCTCCTCTTCTCGGAGTATCTCGTTACACGTGAGGTCTCCTCTGTCTACGTCATCCTTTTGAATTATCCTTCGCATTTCTTAACGAAAATTGAATTCCTTTACGCGAGTCATTTTGGCTGTTCATTTCAAAAACGACGATGCGCCTTCGTCTCGCCACAACATGATATTGATGGAGGGCTTAAAAAAGCGGAATGTGTTTCCTCGATGAGTATTTATGTACACTACGTCATTGTTTAAGAAATCAACATCATAAGAACCGAAGGCGCTCACTAGCATCACCTCAACCAGAAGATATCCGAAGTTATTTGCACACTGCCCAAATGCCCTAGTTACGTTCTCTTTCATGTGTTCAAGGCAACCATTAGCTTTGTCAACCAAATTCTTTATTTTATGATTTATACAGTATCTTAAAAAAAGCTCTGGAAGCTCTGAAGGAATTTTATGACTGCAATCATGAAGGCCTGTCCACACTAGGAAACGTTGTTTGCAAACAGATTCCAAACTGTTTGCAAACAATGTTCCCTACCCAGATCTCAGTTGTCGTCAGGATACTTGTCAGTGCAGTAGCCTCTGTATTCTACTTGGCTATGTTAATGCACTCGAGGAGGGATATGAGAAAGAAGAAGAGATCAGCGAGGAAGTTTTTAGAAAAAGGAGCATATCATGCTGACTTGCTTCTGGCGGATTTGAAAATAGATACATAGATACATACACACACACACACACACACACACACACACACACATATATATATATACACATAGATATATACATACATATCATATTAATATTATATAATAATATATAATATAATATATTATATATAGATATATATATATTCTACATGTGCATATATACATATATGCACGTACACACACGCACGCACACACACACACACATATATATATATATAATATATATATATATATATATATATATATATATATATATATATATATATATATATATATATATATATATCTATATATATATATATATATATATATATATATATATATATATATATATATATATATATATATATATATATAAACATACATACATTATACATACACACAGAAACACTAAATGTTTTCCATTCTGGATGGGAAACAAATATGCGATAAAAAGTGTACAATTTTTCTTAGTGTGGACAGGTCTTTAGTTTTCACGTAATCATGCTACCACAGACAGGTAGAGAGACAAATGAACCAAATAAGAACAATTTTCCTTCGTTAACATCCCTTTGTCCATAACAGTAGTATGTCCTTTGAGACCAGAGACGAAAGAGAGAGAATAAAATAAAAGGAAGAAAAGAGCAATGGTCAGGACAGAAATATCATGGATAAAATGTCATTTTACTGTAAATAACCCCCATCACTCGATTTACTGCACCTATCAAGTTGGTTGTCGCTTCTTTTCTACCATAAAATCATGAGAGATTTCATTGTCGTGTCGAGCAAACTTGAATCTAATGCGATGGCGGTCACAAGGGCAAATGATGCATTTCGGTGAGCCTGAATGAAGTACATCATAATTGGGGAAGCGAATTAAGAAGAGTCGTGGCTGACTCGGAGCGAGGAGCTAAACTTGCGAGTGAGGAAGATGAGGAGGAGAAGGTTAGGTCTAAGAACCAGAATGAGGAGAGATAGAATGTCCAGAAGCTTATGTGTTCACCTGCAACTTCACCTGTGTGTGTGTGTGTGTGTGTTGTGGATAAGTGAGTGATGAAGAAAACATCCCAGGAACGGCACATCAGTCAGCATTTAGTGAGACTTGCAGACCTGTTCAGTAGGCGACCTTGTCGAGACAGGTCGTTTTTCGAGATGAATCTGTTCATGGTTGACCATACGGTGCCATAGAAAATGTCTGACCCTTTACGAAAATTGAGTTCTTGATTGTTTATCTACCTCAAATTCGCCGAGAATTTGTGGTCTCTTTATCACAACTATAGATTTTCATGGCAAATTCTTAATGATTCGCTTTGCCAGGGTCACAGAACCGATTACAATCTTGACATAAATGCGCTTAATTCAGTGACTAGTCGCGAGCTTCGACTGATTATGGTTATGTCTACTTCATGTTATTGACCATGATTGATCAGTTTAGGCATTCAGGAGTATTGTTCTTCTTCTCGCTTTGATTTGAATCTGGATCGCCTGCAAAATAAAGCACGGGGCTGGTTGAAACCTGGTCAAAAACTGCGTGAAAGATGCGCCCAGATCTGGATCCCGAACAGGACCATAAAGAAATGAACGGAAGTGAGCGGCTTCCTTGGCTTTTGCCAACCCTCCACGCAAAAGTGATTGTCATTTCATGATTATTCGGGTCATCAATACAACTTTGTCGATAAGTAGCATAAGTAATAGGGAAGAAGGAATCAGTTATTTGCTCTGGATTTCGACAAGGCTATCTCTATGGGGAAATATTCTAAAGGGGATGAAGGACATTATAATATTTATATAAATATTTTGATTCCTCCCATGATCTCCGCTTGACTAAACTTAATACCACCCATTAATCGCGCTTGTTTTTATTTAATAAATTCCACTTTTTAGTTGAGAATCTTACTTGCTAACAACCTTTCAAACCGAGTCCTTTAATGGGTTTAGAAAGTTAAAGTAGATATTCCTTACTGGAATTATTGGCACAGTTCGACACAGTTCTCGAAGTGGCTTTTCAGGAGTTTTTAGTTACCTTTTCTGGTTAGGCCAGGAGAGGCTCCAATTAAATTATTATTAGGGAGGAACGACTTTTTCATTTTAGAAACCTGCAGTGGATCTCTTCGTAGGAAGACAAAGTATTAATGAGACAATGTAGATCACAGATGACATCCAGAAAGAAAACAGCCATCAGAATCAAACATCAGGATCGCCTGGGAACATTAAGTAAAAAATAAAAAATCAGTTTCGTGAAAACTTGTTTGTTCGTTTATGATGAACTGAAATGACGCAAGATATGATGACAAGCTATCTTGATTTACTTCAGTTGACCTATCACCATTATTTTTCACACAGCTTGACCTGACATTTACTTTAAAACAAATGTCATTGGTAATCACTCATTGCCTTATGTGCCCTCGAGCCACTGCTTTAAAGAGGAAAACAGTGGTTAATTAATTTCCACACATTAAAAATGCTTCATAAGCTGACTATGTAGCCTCTCTTGACTTACATTGCAAATTAAAATCTGTTGTCCAGATGTCTGTTGTTAAAACTGAGAAGCCCCAAGTCTTGTATTCAAAACATTAATACTATCCCTGACAGGCATAAACCGACGATCACTTACTTTTCTGCTGGCTTTTTTAAAGAAAGAAAGAAAGAAGAGAAATGCGATATATATATATATAATATATATATATATATATATATATATATATATATATATATATATCTTCTAACTATGGATGCTCCTTAAAAAACGGAATGCTATCCTTGAAAGCTTAGTACAAGATGAACCCTGTGCATAACAAACTTCCATAAAATCATGTATCTGCATAGAAACCTCACCAGTAATGCGTCGACCCAAATGAAAGAACTGCAGCACTAACTCTACTTTTCATGGAGTTTTAGACTTCGAGGACATTAATGCCATTCCAGTCTAGTAGATCTTTCACTTTAAGATCGAGTGTTCCGTTTTCCTGCCAGTGTCTCCTCTCCGGATTGCAGATCTAATCATCCGTTCTGTTCGCGTTGACAGACCAACATACAACGCTCTAATTTATCCTACCAACGATGCTAATCCTTTTACACTTTTTCATATCCTAAACCCGTTTGTTACACAATGAAAAGAAAGCAATTATTTTCAAGAGCTTACCGCTTAGTTTCTTTCGTTCTCCTGCAACTGACATTTATTGTCATGAAATGGTACTAGAGTGCTGTGGAAAATAAGGAAATCATTGAGTCAAAACTGAAAGAAAATGTCAAACTCAACAAAGCTTTTGATCAAACAAACCGAGGATGCAGGGCAGACGTCCCTACAGTCATGTCACACTTCCATACTAGAGTTAGGTTACAGTTTTGTTGTTCTTCCATGTCTTTTTTGGGTAGACTGCTGTAATACTGCTTTTCCTTATGGACAAGGGAAAAATATACTATTACCATTTTTAATCCAGTCGTGAAAATACCTTCTCTAGGAGATAAACGTCAATCTATAAAGCTCCTAATTGAATTAGCACACAACTGTCATAATCCTACGAAGTTTATCAGGAAGCAAAAAGGTGTAGGCGACTACATAAACACAAACTATCAACAAGGAGATCATGTGGAAAAAAGCAGCACACACAAACACGCTGCATGCAGTCAACGAAAAGTGTTCACATTACACAAATAGGCCAGGGGGGTTTTATTCCTCTGATTGATTAGCTGATTAAAAAGGGATATGTAAATCTAGCTTCGTTGATCAGTTCCCTGGATGCCACTGAAGAAAAGGAAGAAGAGAGAAGGAGAGGAAGAAAAAGAGAGGGACAGGAAGAGGGAGGAAGCGAAACAAAAGCAGAGCGAGGCGCGGTTTGTTTCCAGCGAGGCAATAAAAAAATGTCTATTTGACGAGAGGAGGCTCTGCCCCCGATATTCCCTAAATTAAAGTTCGTCATGATAAATGATTACATGTTTACTTTATTACAACAATAAATTATTTTCTGTTTATGGAATTTTCAGTACAAACTCTATGCAAATTTACAGTTTTGGAAATTATGCAATGAAAACATTCGGTCGGAGGTGCAATTATTTCCCGTCCTGCAACTCATCATTTCGGCCGAATCTCTAATGGACCAAGATTGACGCTCGTCCGGGGAAAAGTCTTTTGTTAATCTATCATGTTTAGAAATGATACAACATTATACTCTAACTCGAGGCTCGTTTTCGAAAGTAACCATTATGCACGCACATTAGCACACACAAACAGACACACACGCACACATATGTGTATGAGTAGTATATATAAAAATACAAACACACACACGCGCGCACACACATACATACACGCACGCACAAACACACACACATATATAAAACAGATATTCATATATTTCAACATAAGGGATGACAAGATTTAAGGAGAAATTACAAAGTGATCTTGAGGCTCTAAATGTTAACTAATATGGTTTCATTCTTGGTTTAGCAATAAGAGGGAATTAAGCAGATTTACGCTGCATGTAATAGCTAGAATTAATCTCTCTCTCTCTCTCTCTCTCTCTCTCTCTCTCTCTCTCTCTCTCTCTCTCTCTCTCCTTCTGCTTTATGTGTGTGTGAAAATATACCGTATTCGTATACTAGCAGGGTTAAATAAAGTGTTCTTGAAGATTATGCTCTTTTATTTATTTAATTTTATCTTCTGCTCCCGATAGGGACATTCTATACAGGCCATTTTATCAGTGCAAAGACTAACAAAAGGGAACCGATATAATCACCATTTATGGAGGGAGAGTTTCGGAAACACGTGATTATATAGACAGAATACAAAAAGATATAGAAATTGCCTGCACCTACAACAACACGTTAGATAAAGCCCCAAGAGAGAATGGTAACGTCAAAAAGAAAAATGACGGTATGTAGTGCCAAGGTTGTTACGACTGCAATAGCTGCCATTAAGGTAAAAGTAGTAGTTGACTGGATATAAGATTAAAGGAACATAGAAAAGCTTACGATCACCAAGCTCAGGGCAGCGCTTTAGTGGCCTATAGTTTTAATGCAGACCAAAAACTGATTTGGATGGTACTAGAGTTATTTTGAAAAGTGACAATTCTCCCGTGAGAAGATTGGTTGAAGGTGCTGCCTCATCCTGTTAAAATCTTCCGAGGATCATAAGAAGTTGACAAGCGAAGGCCCTTTTATTCATTAACTGGTATATTGCTTTCTTCCTCTCGCCCTCTCTCCAGATAGCCGACGTCCCTGTCGATGTTTCCGGCTATAGCATCTACTAAGCAGCACAGGAAGTCGAAAGCAGGACGAATGCAGTTGCAGCATCGCAAGTTAGGAGATAGGAGAGGTTTAGCACCTGCTGGTTTAATATTTAATCGCTTAACAACACCTAGACCAGTACTCCGGGGATAGGTCGTTATCCTTTGTCCACCCCCCTCCCAACCCCGTTTCTAAACTCGGCCTAGAAAACTGTCCTCTCGCTGTTTTATCTTGAACGTAAACACTGCGGAGGAGCAACGTTCAGGTATTCGAAAGTCTTTTTTTTTAAAGTTTACAAATAATACACTTTATTGATATTATATTGTGTATCTTTTATATCCACTAATTTAATGACTGGATAGTGCCTATTTTAGCAAACTGATTAAAATTGCGGTTTAGTGACGAAGGAATGTAATAACTATATTGTTAGAGCGCTTAGGTCAAGGGAAAGTAAAGATGATAATCGTCGAATAGTATTTGGCGTCCTCCCCCCACCCATCCCCCAGCCACTGGGCTACCCCTCAGATAAGGACTTTTTCTGTCTTTCAAACTTGTGGGCCATACTAACTTCACACAAAATACGCTAAGCCTTTTATTCCTTTAAGTGCCATTCACCCTCTTATCCTACTTCACCGTCTCTTCTTGGGGACCAAATAGCATGAAAACGACATCATCAGGCTTTGCAGGCTATACTGTAGTTTTTCCTAAACCAGCAACCTTTTGAATGGGTAAAGAAGTTAAGAGTGACACCTGTGGAACATCAATCAAATTAGATCTATGTCCACTAAAATACAACTCTCTGTAATGGGCCACTTAAAAACCTATGAATGCGATAAATAACGTAGTTTTAGTCATTTGAACAATAAAGTTCAAATTCCTTGTTCACTTTCTCTTGAATGAAGCTCGTTACGTTTCAAAGGGGATTACGAGTAAGATAAGCAGGGGTTCAAGGAGAAGTGAATTAAAAAACTGAAGCTGAGGGAGAAAAATATGAGCAAAGTACCAAAGACTTGAGCTATAGTAGAGGTAGAATGAGTGGAACTTTATTGCATTAGTATATATGAGTGCAGTTTGGAGACAAACCCGTAGAATTTCAACGACCCAAACTTTAAGAGAAGTAAGATGGTTGGAAGCTCCAACACTTCAGCAAATCAAAGGCCTAAGTTACAGGAAAAGTAAGATGAGTGGAATTTCAGACTTGAATATTAGGAGAAGAAAGATTAATGGAATTTAGAACACCCGTAAGCTGTGGAATTTCAAAGACGTAAACGTTAGGAGAAGTAAGATGAACTGAATTTTAAAGACTGTGGGTCATAGGTTTAAACTGTAAGAGAACCCACTTGAGAGACATTATTTCGATGAACCTTTGCCATCTGCGCTTTCAGCTAATTTTCGCAACTTGATCAAATTTGCTTGTGGGTACCAGAAACCCGTAGATGAATCCAGGGACAATATTGGGAGATGATTCTTTCGTGATGACCGTTGACCTACGGCATACAAATTATCTGCTAACAGTTCCTGTAAGACCTACGTCCATGCGGTAACAACAGCAACAGAACAGCAACGAAAAAGTGATAACTAGAAAATGCAACAACAATGATAATAATGAATCACTTGTGTAACAGAAAGGGGTAGGAGATGGGGGGATGGGGGTGGGGAAGGGGGATTAATTATATAGATGGCAGATCACGAAGGAAAGACTTAGTATAGTTTCTTAGACGAAATATTCACGGCATTCTACTCACGGCTGACGACTCAATTTCCCTATGCACATGTATACGCGCGAAAGTGTATTAATATCTGCAGTAAATAACAGCATATACTAATATTCTTAGGCAACGGTTTATATGAAGTAGTAAACAAGCAAACTTATGCAAATCAAATACATCACAGTTTGTTATGCTTAATAAATCTCCTTCAAAGCTTCCACTCTGAACATCCTTTACAGTGAGACTGTTGATTGACCAGTATCAGGAAATGAAATCTCATCCCTGCAAAGGGCGCTCATCATGTTCTTTTACTGTTAAAATGAACGGACATTATAACTAGATATTTTCTTTCAAAGAAGGATTTAGATTGTATACACGACACAGTCCAAACAAATAGAGCAGAGACATGCTGAATATAAATCATACACGTAATTCTTATTAGCATATCTATGCAAATCTCACCCAGTATCATCACCTTATCTGAGCACTAAATAAAATAACAAATCAGCGTCATCATAACCAACAAAAACACCAACAAAAATAACAATAATAACAACAACAACAGCAATAACAACAACTACCTGATCCACAGTTGATATGCATTTCCGAAAAATCCCAGCGGTGTTGACTGGAACGGAGCAGTGCATAAATATGAATAACAATTCGCTATGAAATATCATTTTTCTTTTATCATAAACAATAATGATGTTTAGAGTTGAGCATATGCGTGATAAGTGAATGATTGCTTTTAATATCAAGCAATATCCGACAGTGATAGGCGGCCTTAATGTATTCGGCCGTTAATCTAATATCAGGGATGAGAGCAGAAATAGAATTATCTCTTTATGCAAAACACAGCAACTGCTCTTCCCGTTGGCTTAGCCTTTACTGCATTAGCGTCGGCTCCAAGGAGTCGCCTGTTGGCCTTTTCACTAGAGAGCTCTCTCATTAAAGTCATTGGCTTCTTGAGAACTTACGATGAAATGCAGTTATTTATGCGTCATGAACTATGGCAGTGGTTCCTAACCCCGATGGTCGCCAGGCTGTTTCTAAGGGTCGCCGGAGGTTCATAAAAAAATTAATAACAATAAATCACATCTGGTTACATTTTGATTTTGAGTAATGAAGTTAATTGACTTCAGTGGGGCAGCGTGAAGGTTCTGCTGGACACATACAAATTTATTAAAATTCAGGGTGTTAATAAATATAAACTTATATAAATAGAATAACGTTAACTCATCAACATTTGCAAGTATAACTGTAACATGAAAAGGGTTGGGTTTATTACTACATGTTCACACATTTAGGGTCGCTGGTCCAGGCTAAGACTGTTAAGGGTCACAACCAATAAAGACTAGGAAACACTGAACTATGGTATCAAGGGCTCGGAAGAGTATCTTGCTATGCAGCCAAAATAATATGATTTTCAAGTCATGAGCAAATTACAGATCTAAATTGTAATGCTCCACGAGTTTGGGAACTTTGACGTTTTTGAAGAGTTTGGAAGGCTTGAGAAATTGTGATGTTTTGGTACTGTAAGACTATGCTGTGGAATGATTTGCGAATTATCATTTAAATTACAGTGGAACTTCATGAACTATCAAACATACGTACTATCTTTGCAAGTATATAATTGAAAGACTATGAGCTCATGCGATCTGATATTTGGGAATGCAAATGCTTCCAGTTCTGTGAGGGTGAGGGGTTTCAAGAAAGTCAAGGCGTTATGTTATGCTGCCTTAGAATGGAATGGAAGATAGAATTCTGGCTAAAAGGCCAAGCGCTGGGACCTATGAGGTCATTCATCGCTGAAATGGAAATTGACAGTAAGAAGGTTTGAAAGATGTAACAGGAGAAAAGCCTCGTAGTTGCACTATGAAACAATTGTGAGAGGAGGGTGGAAATTTCCTGAGATGGAAGGAAGATTTGAAGATTTGTGCCATAAACGACGAAGGCGCCATGAAATCTGATGAAATATGGTTCTCAGATCTCCGATAGTTATAATTTGTCAGCTATTGCAGCAGGCAGGCGTTGTAGTTAAATTTCCGTTGCTACTAGAAAACTATGGCGGTTATAACATTATCTCATAAGATGAGCTTGATACCTTCAATCACGTGTAATGGTGCAGCTACTAAGGAAGAACAGGTCGTTTCACAGTACTCAAAGTCACTCTCAAAGTTAGAATTCCCACTCGTTAAAAAGTCAACTCTTGCTATAGCTATAATAGAGAAAATAATATTCTCTAGTTACGATGAAGCCCAAATAATTTGTGCATTGGATTATAAAAATGAATAATTTATCAATCGATAATAGAAGTCCTTCGTTAATATAATTGTTTCTAAAAGTAGAAGTTTAGGATGAAATATAAGGCATTATATGTTTTAAATGTTATATATTATAATATATATATATATAATATAATATATATATATATATATATATATATATATATATGTGAGTATATATATTTCATAGACTGCTGTCTCTCTCTCTTCAGGTAGGTAATGAATGAGAAAAAGTTACAGAAAAAGCTGTACTTATTCCAAGGTCACCCCCATTGATAATGTATGTGTGTGTGTGTATGCATAACGTTTTATGTTGCTAATGTATTCGGAACATCACTAAACTTTCACTACCTCCTTGATGCAAAATTGACTTGACAATAGTGGTAAGAGATATTCTAGACAGCCACTCCACGTAGAAATTCCCACAGAGTAAAACTTAAATAACATTGCTCTGAGGACCTCATTCTAGACCGCCACTCCACGATTCACGTACACCATGACGTTGCGATGTATAATTTCGATTATTATGAAACGAGCTTATCGGCCTGCGCTACGCGAGCTGGAACCAAACGCTGCTGTCTCCCTTACTCTCTTGATCTCCCACCTATCTCCTCCCCACCCTGGAAGGATAAACAGGTTTGCAGGAGGAGGGTAGATATCGTCCCTACTCTCCCGTTCCCCCACCTAGCCCACCGCCACCAGGGTCGGACAGAACCGGTTTGCAGGTGGCTGTAGTCTCCCCTACTGTCACCTGGGGGAATAGAAACAAAGATCCACTCGGATTCTATCAGTATAGAAGATAATCGATGTTCCTTGGGAGTCTGAAATTAATATGTCTGAGGCTATCTGAAACCGAGCTCAATTTCTGACGGTTATCCACAACGATAACGATGATACAGATGCCATGTGCATAAGACTCTCTTCTCTTCTGACCTACCAGATGAAATTTTAATTCTGATCACAGTCGGAACGATTCCTGTTTCCTTTTCCTTCAACTTTACTAAAAGCTGTAAGGAGCAACCATCAGAAAGCTAGTGTCCTGCAGCACTCGATTTGTAGAATACTCTTCGTTTTGTTGAGTGCCAGTATTCTTGCTTTGTCATGTTGGCTTTTTTTATGATGTTACATTCATAAGCTTTAGATACAGATAGCAGTTCGGCTATAATTGTATCTTATATTCCTATATATATGTATAATATTATAATATATTATATATATATATATATATATAGATATTATGAATATATACGTATATATATACATATATATATTCACATATATGCATATATATATGTATATATATATATACATATGATGTACATGTATGTATATATAGGTTCCATTAAAGCTCAATATGCTTTTGTTGACCGAAGCAATGAAATTATAAGTGCTACCTAATCAGTTAACCTATTGGGGACGGACATGTGGTTACAAATTTCATTCCAAAATACTCGGTGGCAAATGGAGAGGCGTGACCTTCTGGAGACATTCCCAAAGCATGTACACACACACACAAACACACAAAGAAACATATATATATATCATATATCTATCTATCTATCTATCTATCTATCTATCTATCTATCTATATATATATATATATATATATATATATATATATATATATACATATATTACACGCGGGCTCTTATTTGCATTTAATCGTAATACTTTTCTACTCAAATTTCACATGAATTAGTAGATCAATGAACGAATGTCGATAGCAACTTTTTGTTAAGAGTAACAATAGTAATTTAGTTTTTCATCATACTTAATTTTGAGTTTCGTTACTTCTTCCCTTATCATGACCTTTTTTTATTATAGTTATCGGCGTATGATGATACTTTTGACCAAATTACATTTGTCTTGCCAACAACCCTTCACTGAACTTCTCTTAAGTTCATTTTCCTCTCCAATATAAAGCGGCCTAGTTTAATTTTTTTTATCTTATCTCTCGGGAACTGTACAATATTGAGTTCAGCAACATTTATAACCGTCTCCAAAGCTTTAGACTGATTCACGTACACAAACAAAAATGTATTAAATTCGAACATTATTTTCCACGTGCATAGGAAAGAGTTTGTTCCCTGCACTAAATAGTTCATTTCTGTGAGATCAATTTTAGCTCTTACTCACACAAAGATATGTGAGGTTTCTCAGTATTAGACTATTTTCTTCAAAAGCCGACTATGTCATCACACGAAGGGGTGAAGTTCGTGAGTATCCTCATTTTTTCCCGCCGTTTCAAGGTGTATTTTGAGTTTTAATTTTCTGTAAAAGAAAAGTATTGAGATGGCTCTTTGTCCGTCCGCACTTTTTCTGTCCGCCCTCACATCTTAAAACCTGCTGAAGCTAGTTGGCTGCAAATTATTATGTTGATCCTCCATCCTCCAATCATCAAACATAACAGATTTCAGCTCTATAGCCTCATTAGTTTTTATTCTACTCAATTTTTAAAGTTAGCCATGATCGTGCTTCTGGCATTGATATAGGTGCCAACACCAAAAGCCACCACTAAACTGTGGCTGAAAGTTTCATGGACCGCGGCTGAAGGTTTCATGGGCTGTGGCTAAGAGTTTCATACAAAACTATACGTTGTACAGAAAATTCGATTGCGCCGAAAAAAAACGTTTATTTCCTTAAAACTGAAACTTCTATATTTTCTGAAAGTACACATGAGCAGTTGGTTGACTGATTGATTTATATCACGGAATGCTTCACAATTACAAAAAGAAATATATAGTTTCGAAGAGACATTACACATATACATTTATTCCCGAATTTGAAATTACTGAAACTGATTTCTTTCCAAAGTACAACAGTAAAAATCGAGTTCCAGACCCGTTCACTTCATCGTGATTTGATTCCAACGTTAATTTTAAGTGACAGCTGATGAATTAGACGCGAGACCTGACTTGATTCATTTCAAGTTTAAAAAATCGATAATGAGCCACAGAAACTTCCACTGCGTCGGCAGAATCTTTCAAATGAAGAGGAGCTTACGATATGTTTTTGAAAACTTTGATGTTCCAGGAATCTAGGAGGAAAAATATTGCCGGCAAAATGCCTATGGTCTGATACCAATTATAAAGAAAACAAGTGAAAAATGCGCCGAAGAGTTTTCTGTAAAAAGTATAATGCTCTCTGAAACTCTCAGCCACGGCCCATGAAACTTCCAGCTGGCCGTGGAGACCTGTGTTTTTGCGATGCCAGAAGCACGATTATGGCTAACTTTATCCTTAAATGAAATCAAATCTACTGAGGCTAGAGGGCTGCAAATTGGTTTGTTTTGCTGATTGGAGGGAGGATGATCAACATTTCAATTTGCAGCCCTCTAGCCTCAGTAGATTTTAAGATCTGAGCTCGGATAGACAGACAAAGCCATCTCAGTAGTTTTGTAAAGGTCTTAATGTCTTTCATTTTCATGTTTATATAAAAAAAAGAAAAGCAAAGGAAAATGTTGTTGCCTGTTTGTCGGAACATCGCGCAAACAGACTTTCAAAAACGCGCCCTAAGATGTACCTTTTTATCTGCATTTCTTCCCGCCCTCTTTCTCTTTATGCCTGTCTGTCTGTTAGTCTGTCTGACTGTCTGTCTGTTTGTCCATCTGCAGCCTCACACACTCACACACTCACGCTTTCTCTCTCTCTCTCATGACGACCGAAAAGTAATGCTTAATGCGTCCTTAACATAATAATATCCTGGCGGAAGCCAAAGAAAAGTTAAAAGTCTCCTCGTCGTTTCCTTCTCTCTCTCTCTCGCTCTCCCTCTCTCTCTCTCCCTCGCAGCTCCAGCATCCAGGCCGAGAAAGGCCACAGAGAGACTCCGTTCCCATTTAGGCAAATAGCACGCACTTCTGCTTCTGCAATTTAAGAATTAAAACTTTTCAATTCTGCCTCTTTTTCGGAGAATATTAAGTTATTATAACTTTTCCAACCCGCTCCTCTGCTCAGCGCGAGACGGGGACACAATTTTACTGAAATGTTATAAAGTTTTCCATATTATTAAAGATGCTAATGTGCAAATTCCTTCCTTTCGTCTTCTGCAAGGTTATACACCAAAGAAACGGAATGTGGGGGGAGGGTGGGTATGGGGGAGGGGGTGGGGGAGGTGGGTATGGGGGAGGGGGTGGGGGCGGGGCACTCTCTCGCCACTAACATAACGCTAACCCACAAGTTTGAATGGAGTTTATATAGGGCATCTTGGCAGTTACCTTTAAACATCACACTGCTGCACAGCGACACAAACTCTTTTCGAAATCCGATATTTCCCCCAGAATTTGGAACGAGATAAAAGAAGAGAGAAGGAAGCAGAAGAGGAGAGAAGTTGTCGTTCTTCGAGGAGATGTTTGTTTCACTTCGCAGGAGGCAGAGAGAGAGAGAGAGAGAGAGAGAGAGAGAGACGTGTGCGCGCGGCAGCTCGTTTCTTGTTTCGGTTCGTCCTTCTCTTCTACGAAGACGAGATAGTCTCCGGTCTCTCCGATGCTCGTACGCACGTGGAAGTGACAGGCTATGTACTATGTGGCTGTTTCTCATGTGTCCTCGACACCATATGTTGCTTTCTCTCCCAGAATTATGACTTTTCACTCAAAATATTGCCTGGAAAGCTGTTCATATGCATCAGTATACACACAATATACGCAAATTGTGTATATACAGTATATACATATATGCATATATATACTATATATAGTTATATACAGATATATATATATATATATAATTGAATATCTTATAGATAATATATAGTATATTAGATATATAATATATAAGATGATTATATATCATATATATATATATATATAGATATATAGATATATTATAGAGTATAGATCTATATATATATATATAAATATCTATATATATATATAGATATAGAGATATCATAATGAAATTATAATATAGATATCTGATATATATATTATATATAGATATATATAGTATATATATATATATATGATATATAGAGAGATTATATATAGATATCTATATATATATATATATATATATATATTAGATATATAATATATATTATATCTATATAGATATTCTATATATATATATTATATCTATATATATATATTATATAGTATATGACTATATATATATATATATCATATCATAATATGCCGCATATATATATATATGATATATTTATATATAACATATAGGGAAATAATAAATATATAAAGTATATATATATATATAATATATATATAGGTATATATATATAGATATAGATATATATATATATATATATATATATATATATATATATATATATATTTATATATATATATTCACAATTTGCAGCTAGAAATGAGCATGAGAACATTAACAGCTTTATATTCTTCAGCCAGATCTAATTAAAATGATTAGAGTGAGTGAAACAAATTGTTCTCAGGATTAACAAAAGGCTGAACCTTGGTCTGCAATTATCGGAACGAGACCCATGCGGCGAATTTGCTGTTGTAGAGTCATGGCTTTGTCCACAACAGGCTGTCTTTGCAAGGTCAAGACATCTATTTACGTCTACTTTTGAAATGGTATAACACAGTGGTTCTTAACCAGGGATGCGAAGTTGGTTTCTAAGGGGTGCGAGTATGAATAAGTACAGCAAAATATGTTTTTATATACACATGTTATTTTTTTCTACAAAAAATAAAATAGAATAAAATAAGGTAAAATAAATAAATAGTAGCCATGATTCCAATGACAAAAATACTACAGAAGATGGATGCTGGGTACCAACTCAAGAGAGGAAGGAACAGAATTAAGCATCTGATGTTCAGGAGACATCTAGCTGTATGGTAAGAGCATCAAAGAAATAGATACCCTTATTCAGACTGTAAGAATTGTATCTGGAGATATCAAGATGGAGTTTGGCATAGAAACATGTGCCTTGGTATACATACAAAAAAAGCAAAATAACAAGGACTGAAGGAATAAAGTTACTAGAAGGGAATAGGACATGATATAAAACACCAAGAGATGAAGGACACGATCAGGAAAGAATATATACAGAGAATTAAGGCGATACTCAAGTCAAAACTCAACGACGGAAATATGATGAAAGCCATAAACGCAAGGGGAGTACCAGTAATCAGATACAGCGCAGTAGTGGAGTGGACGAAGGTTGAACGCCACAGGATAGACCAGAAAACTAGGAAACACATGACAATACACAAATCACTGCACCCAAGAGCAAATACGGACAAACTATATATAACACGAAAGGAAGGAGGGAGAAGACTACCAAACATAGAGGACTGTCAACAGTGAGAGCAGAGCACTGGAGCAATATCTGAAAACCAGTGAAGACGAATGGGTAAGGAATACATGGAAAGAAGGACTGATAAAAGTAGACGAAGACTCAGCAATATATAGACACAAGAGAATGACAAACAGAACAGAAGAATGGCACAACAAACCAATGCACGGTCAGTACATGAGACAGAATAAAGAACTGGCCAGCGATGAAACAGGGCAATGGTTACAGAGGGGAGAACTCAAGAAAGAAACAGAAGGAATACTAAATGCGGCACAAGACCAGGCCCCAAGAACCACATATGTCCAAAAAACGATAGATGGGAATAACATCTCAGCCATAAGCTGGAAGTGTGATCTGAAAAACAAGACCCTAAACCACTTAGCAAGCGAATATCTGGCACTTGCACAGAAGCAGCACAAAAAGAGGCATGATGCAGTAGTAAAAGCCCTCCACTGGAGCCTGTGCAAGAAACACCAGCTATCTTGCCGTAATAAGTGGTACGAACATCAACCTGACGGCGTGATAGAAATCGATCAAGCAAAGATCTTCTGGGACTATGGTATCAGAACAGATAGACCAGACGTAACGTTGATTGACAGAATCAAGAAGAAAGTATCACTCATTGATGTCGCAATACCATGTGACACCAGAATAGAAGAAAAAGAAAGAGAAAAGATTGATACGTATCAAGACCTGAAAATAGAAATAAGAAGGATATGGGATAAGTCAGTGGAAATTGTACCCATAATCATAGGAACACTAGGCTCGATCCCAAGATTCCTGAGAAGGAACCTGGAAAAACTAGGTGCCGAAGTAGCTCAAGGACTTATGCAGAAGAGTGTGATCCTAGAAACAACGCACATGTGAGAAAAGTGATGGGCTCCTAACGAGGCCGGATGCAACTCGGAACCCCAGACTATAAAAACCACCCAGTCGAATAGGATGACTGTGATAGAAAAAAAATATAATTATTATTTTTATTACAGCAGTGCTCCGACGTATAGATAAACCTACACCTAATTAGGTTATTAATATACATCGTATTAACTTGTATTTTAATATTTTTTCCATCAGGCTATTGCCTCTTGGGCGGACGTAACAACCAGGCAACCCCAACCCCTTACCATGGCGTCACCCAGGGCAGTAACTAGTAGTAACTACTGACAGACAGTCTCAATTCGCTCCTTGACGAGGAAGCGAACGCTGGCCCGAGAATTACGAGACCAGCATGTTGCCAACTGGGTAGCACAGTTAGCTAGCACAAAACTGACTGCTGATTTGAAAGGGGTGCATAGGTTGAGAAAGGTTAAGAAACACTGGTAACAGGTTAGTGTAAATTCATCTAGATTCACGTGGAGTTTGTTTCCGATCTTGCTCTTCGGGATTCGTCAGAATTGGATAAATGATCAAATATGCATTAGATCTGATAAAGATTACTGAAAAAAATGTTCTTTTTTCATATCATTGGATAAGAAATTCGATGAAGATGTAGTCCATTTTAGTTAATGTGAACTACCTAGTTTAACGTCATGCTAATATCGCTCTTCTGTCCACATTAGAAACAGCCAGTCTTCAAAACCATCAAAAACTACGCAAAACGTACGTATGTTCACCTTCATTCACGAGTCTATGGAACAGGATGGAAAGAAAGTTGCTACCTGACACATGTTGCTCAGGTGAAATCTATAGTTTGTATTATTCGCTTTTTGCTGGAATTTTAACAAAATCTCCTTCTTGAGAATGAGTAAGATCAGTTCTTGAACGAACGTTGATCATGTATTGTAAAGATTCACTTCAACAATGACTTGAATGTGTGGAAGTCTATTCAATCGATTTGTGGGAGAAGGCAAAAAGAAACGGTTGTACAATTCAGGTACGATCAGTTATGAGCAGAGCGTTTTGCTTCTCGAGGTCAATGGTATTCCAAAACGTTTCTGAATGAAGAGAACGCACCTTCATCGGGTTTTAAATGTCGTGACGAAGACAAAGTTCAAGTATTATTATATCCACGTAACCTCGCATCTGATTATAATGCGATAGCCAGTGTTTATTGCCACATCGCAAAGAATAGCTGAAGGATATACAGCTAATCATTCACGCTTTTATATCCCTCTTTAAAGAGTTTTTGTCACGTAACATCCAACTGGACTTTCCTCTCGGTGGACTGATAATATGCAGTGCATCTTTCATGTTAAACTCGAGCGAAATCCTTGTATTCGTGTCAACGTCAATTAATAATAAATGACCACAGGATGAAGTAGAACTCTAACCTAGAATAACATAGCAGGTGCTTGAAAGGAGGTTGAGTGTGTTATAAATTGAGTAGATGATAATAATGGCAGCAATTGATATGATAACGTGTAGCATTATACAAGGAGAAATTCCCCTGAATCAGAAACTCACCTAAGCAAAACCTTGCGCTCAGTTATAAGCCAGGAATCAGGGGCTGTCGTGGAATACACTGAAAAGTTGCTTCTTCAAACTGGAGAGAAACAAAATGGGAATCAGTTGTGCCTCGGGAAAGGCATTTCCAAATCAACTCTTCAAAGGAATTTGATCTACAGCAACATTTCTTAAACTATTTCAGACTGTCCTTCCTTTTTTCCCCACCACAGCCACTTTATCTATTATCCCTTCTCAACCACGCTCCATTTATCTTTTTCTTCCGCTTTCACTCCGTCTCTTCTCTTCTTTTCACTGTTCCTCTTCCTTTATGTCCACCAACAATGGAATTATCACGGCTAACACGCTCATCAGAGCCGTAGCTTCTCGCTAACATTTATTCCTCACCATAAATATTGGCAGGATAATGCCATGAACGTAGCACAGCTGAGAGTTCGATCATTATCCTGCGCACCAGAATTTCCAGAGGCTCTGTCGTCGTTATGACCGGCCACCAACAACACACAAAAGCAGCCGCCAGCATACCACCATCTTTTGATCATATTTTACCCACTGAATGAATCTTCTTTGCCTATGCCAATATCCTCATCATCATTATTGTCATCGTGATCAGCATCACCACGATAAATTCCAAAGCGATTATCTCTATTAGAGCGAATCTGTTCCCTTTCCCCTTCGAGTAAAATATGCTATTTACAAACCCTTTATCAGCCCTGGAAATTCCGCCCATCGTATCATCAGTAAATTTGTTCTATTTTTCGAAAAATGACATCAGTCAGGCCTTCCCTTCAACGACGAACCTCTCCCTCCTACTCTCTCTCTCTCTCTCTCTCTCTCTCTCTCTCTCTCTCTCTCTCTCTCTCTCCCTCTCCCTCTCATCCCAGTAATCCTTATTCCCTTTTATCTCATATTAGTGTTTCCTATTCTCTGGCTTACGTCCACTAGAATTCACTTCCTCTCGAATATATTATTCCTCTCTTTGTTTCTCCAAAATTGCCTCCACTCCATAGATTGCAGCGATTCGCCTCTACATTTTTCCTTCCATTGTGTCTTTCTCCTTTTTATTCTCTGTTGGCTGCGCTGGAAGACCTGCCTTGCGCCGCTCTTTTCCTCTTCCTTCTCACCGATTCTTTCCTCTCGTCAAAATCAAGCGTTCGGCGAATACTTCTTATATGACTTGTTCCCTGATAACTACATGATATAAATAGATAGACATATGGGTGGATAAATGGATGGACAGAATATAATGGACGGCTGGAACATATCATATATTCAAGACATATCAACCTAAAAGGTAACCAGTCCTGTTCATGATGCCAAAATATCATCAACTTGCCTCCCTACCTTAAGTAACTATGCACGAATAACAGAAAGTGATTTATTAATATGAACTGAGAATTAATATTATGGAGGGGGTGAGCGCTTAGAAAATGATGACGCCAGTTGCTTCCAAACAAACTTCCAGGAAAAAGTGCTTGAATGAGGCCATCACAATTTCCTCTTATTATTGTCATTATGTCTACCATAAAATGCATCATTACTAACATCCGTTGTTTTAAGATTAGACGTTATTTTTCAGAATTCTCTCCTTGAGTAGTTCGTTTACAAAAGTCTGGAATATAAAATCCTTTCATTGTTAAGTTAACGCCGTTGTCATTGTTCTTGTATTTTTTTGCAACTGTGGACTTCACCGATAGGTATAGATATTTATGAGGGGGAAAACCGATACTCTCGCATTTCTTGAAAACCCCCTGATTGTGCTTCCTCTCAAACTCATTTTCATCGAATATATTCGCACTAAAGGAACATAAATAAAGCTACCAATTTTCCGAACCTTGAAACTATGAAGGTAAGTAAAACATATCGGGAAATAGATTATCTGACAATTCCTCAGTATAATTTTGGAATTAGATCTTTCTCCAGTTACACATTGTCTTCGTTAATGATCTTTGAACTTCTGTAAAAATGATTCAGTACAAACTTGTATATATTTCTAGTTCCGTTCACAGTTGTTTGAGCCGTAGTATGACTCAGAGAAAAGTATGGACAACTCATCGGCACAATAAACCACTAAAACTGAGAGGAAAATAGAATTTATAGTGAAAAACACTATAGGTTAAGAAAGTAATACGTTATTAAATGGAGAGTAAAAACACACACACACACACACACACACACACAAGCAATAGATAAAAGGAGACTGAAAACATCTGCACATCGTCGAATGGCAGTTGCATGAATAATAATATTCCTTTTAGCGTGCACCCGAGGGTCAGTAATGTAACCTAAATATCAACTGATTGCAAATCGACTTATTAGAATATTCGTGCTGTAAAAACACAAATTGACATAACAGGAAAAACTGGTTACCTGGCCAAAAACTTTAATCGCATTAAACGAAGCAGCAAGCATCATATTCATCAAACGCGGAATCACTTCTGACGCCCTGAATTTTCTGATGCCGAACTCAGAAAAAAAATGAACAACGACCGCGCTGTCAAATCGTAGCATTTACGAGTGTCGATAATTCAAAGCCCGAATGAATACCTCGTGGTGACCAAAAAACCTGAATAAATTCTTAGTGAAATGTTTGGAATAAAGACCATAGAGTTTCGATGTCTTTTCTGATTTCCATTTACATAAATGGGCGATTCCTTGACCGTCCTGTTTTGTTCGTTGTCATTTTATTGGCAATGCTAGCCATCATGGCTACTGTGAAGAATTTTATAGTTTAATGTAATATTACTGAAATAACAAGAGCTGATCTCAAGACATAATAATAATAATAATAAATACAATAATAACTAATAATCAATAATAATAATACAATAATAATACAATAACAATAATAATAATAATAATAATAATTAATTTAATAATATAATAATAATCAATAATAATAATAATAATAATTAATAATAAATAATAACTAATAATATACAATAGCTGTTTCAACGGCATTTAATTTATATAGAATCTTCTCAATTCTTCTTATTATCTTTTTCTCATCAGCATGTAGCTGGTGTATTAAGTTTCCTAAGGACATGTAAAGATTTTCATTTGTCTTAGGTTTATTCCTCTAACGTGTCGACAGCGCACAGGCAGTCATCTATGAGAGTTTACAGTAAAGTGAATTAAGATACGTTTTACAAGTATTTATAGCATGCAAGGTCGTGTACAATCAGTGGGCGGGTCGGTGGGCAGGGATTTTAATTGGTCGTTGGATAGTAACGAAATCTCTCCCTGAGGCGTTCAGATCTGCGTAGTCTGGCCGGAGTTATTAGCGGTAATACTTCTGCTGCAGGCGCTTGTCATAGATGACTGCCTGTGCGCTGTCGACACGTTAGAGGAATAAACCTAAGACAAATGAAAATCTTTACATGTCCTTAGGAAACTTAATATTAACACCAGCTACATGCTGACGAGAAAAAGATAATAAAAAGAATTGAGAAGATTCTATATAAATTAAATGCCGTTGAAACCGCTATTGTATTCAATGCTACTGCCCTCAGAGAAGGCCTCCTTCATAATAATAATAATAATAATAATGTTAAGAAATTCACAGTCTCGTGAAAACAAATTGTTAAAAAATCCACAATTATATATTAAAATATATTTCTAGGTAAAAACAAGAATTTCGAACACCTGGACGGGTGTTCATCAGTGTTTTTCACATAGAAATATATTTTAATATATAATTGTATATTTTTAATAATAATAATAATAATAATAATAATAATAATATAATAATAATAATAATAATAATAATAATAATAATAATAATATAATCTACAACGGGAATAGTTACAAGCAATGAATTCTTAAGTGTCAAAAGAAATTAGGCATGATTTTTCTTACCTGGATCCACACGAGCACTGAACACTGAGCACACTTATCGAAAGAACTACTTTTCTATCGATGGAAATGGCATTATCTCGGACTATTTGCTCTGCGAGTTGTGAACACTGAAAGCGAGCCTCGTTATTCCGAATGTTATTGACAAATTTTCTTTTACTCTCTATTTCTCAATGTAATTAGGAAAATGATCCTCCTATATTGCCGTTTTTTAGTATAGCATCATGGCATTCATTTATATGTGCCCAGATGTGCATAAAAATCCACGATGAAATTTCCTGTTATATCAGCTACCGGGGTTACATCAAAAAGGATTTTCCGGTTATTTCTAACAATGGCGCAATTTAGTAAGTCATTTAGCGGTTTAGGTGTAGTAACATGTTCCAAACTAACATTTCCTTCATTATATGTTTAATCATTTATGACTGATTAACTTAATTTTATATCTGAAATCTGGCTTGCAAAATGTACGGAAAAATTGATTCGGTCATCTGCATTTGTATGATGCGTGGTTACCAATTGATGGATAATATATTCGCCTTCAGAAACGTGTACTTAACGAACGTGTCTCGGCGTTGAACTGTCCCTCAAAATTCATACATCAGTATTTCCGTTAGACAGTAAATTTGTCGAGGGACAATTGGTCAGTGAAAATTATACTAAGCACACAATGAATTGGGGAGAATTCAAAATAAACAAAAATATGTGCATACACAAATACATCCCTTATACAAAATTTATAATTTTAGAGTTAATAAGCAAATATACGAGCGGGGACAAATACTCGTATATAAACACCGCACACAAAGACAGGCACCCACACACACACACACACACACACACACACACACACACACACACACATATATATATATATATATATATATATATATATATATATATATATATATATATATTTACTACACCCTCTTTTTCCTTTTGTTACTAAATTTACTAAACTTAATAAGGCCAGAAGATTTTCCTCCGTGGATTTTAAAATTCCAGAATAAAGGATGTAATATCAAGCACATATCCACACTATTTATGAGCCACCATGATTGTCTAGTTGCCATACTTTCTACCATACACAAACACACACGCACATACATACGCATACATACACATACACGTACCACCACTCATACATAGACAGAAATGTATATTATATATATTATATTTAGATATATATATTACAAGATTAATATATTAGTATATATAATATATATCTATACAAATATATAATAGATATATATATATAGTCTATCATCTTATATATATATATATATATATATATAGTATATATATATATATATGCGTGTGTAGATATGAATACTGGTGTGCAGCACATATGAAGATAGGGTCTTTTATACTATTTTTTGACAGTTTTCAATGAGTGCCAAAGCGTACGGTAAATTGTGAAGTCATACGGTGTAAGAAAGAGAAAATCAACTTTAAGTGTTAACTCAAACAAATTAATTCGTTTTAAAAGGTAAATCCTAATATTTCATTGTGGAAAAATAATTAAATTCTTTTTCTCTTTATACCCCAGTACATACTAATAAATAATTTTATGTTACAGATGTTGTACACACACTAATTATGTTGGTTTAATTGTTCCACGAAATTAAAGCAAACAACCGATTTAGGGTTGCTGAATGAAATAACCAATAAACAAAGAGAGAGAGAGAGAGAGAGAGAGAGAGAGAGAGAGAGAGAGTAACATTCGTGTGTTCAAGAAATGTCTTCGGGAATTGTGTTCACGAGATGTTCATGGCGGTATTATTGGAAACCCTTAAAACAGCATCATTTATTTCTAATCCGACATTATTACGCCGTTATACATTATACTAAACCAGGTTACGTTCAGCAGTATATTCTACAAATAAAAACCTGCTACCTTGGTAAGCTGCTTGCCAAACTTCTTCAAAATCAATAAAAGATACGGCGTTGGCCCAGTTAACAACTTCGAATACATTCCGTTATCGCCAGTCTGCTTCGTTTTGTTATTTTTGCAAATAAAGGTAATGCACTTTGGTTAACGAATGAGCGGAATTGATAGATATCTGTATTTCATTTCGATTCATTGTTTTCTGGAAAACCACATATGTTAGAGAGTATGAAACTTGGACGACCAAAATGTTTAGGTGTCCTTTATTAAAAATTGTTTCTTGAAAATATTTGAAAATGTAGCATGAACAGTATCACAGCTACAACAATAACGAGTAAAAAACCTGTCGAAGTATCCTCGCCGCAATCGGGTTTTTTTTATGAGCCGCGGCTCATGAACCTTTCAGCCACGACCCTGTGGTGGCCTATCCTCTATCCTCGCTAGACGCACGATTAGATAAGATAAAAACTACTGAGGCTAGAGGTCTGCAATTTGGTATGTTTGATGATTGGGGAATGGATGATCAACATAGCAATTTGCAGCCCTCTAGTATCTGTAGATTTTAAGATCTGAAGGGCGAACAGAAAAAGTGCGGACAGCCATCTCAGTAGTTTTCTTTTACGGAAACCTAAATATTTTCTACAACTAGGCAACTTTTGCCTTAGAAGGCCTTGTGATGGAAGATCTTGGTTTTAGCCCAAATCTGCGGTTCATTCGAGGTGTATACAGTTATAAGAAACAACTACATTCATCCAGCTATTAATTTTAACTAACGTTCAGAGAGCACTCGTGCAACAAAAACTGTTTTATGTAAACGGTAAAAAATGAAACAGAAATTTAGTTAAAGCTTCCCTCTTTAATTGTTAATTTATATTTTTGAGAATTGGAAGAAAACTTTCATTAGTAATAGCCTCAAATAAGTCAAACCATTATGTTTATGTAAACGAGAGAGAGAGAGAGAGAGAGAGAGAGAGAGAGAGAGAGAGAGAGAGAGAGAGAGAGAGCTTATTAAGTGTGGTACGTTAATTTTCATTAACAATGAAAAACAAAAACATAACATTTATTGTGTATTTGTATTCAGTAGGTACTGAAAAATTGACTTATGTTTTGCGTCCAATATATACATTTTGTAATATATATCACTGGCTTGTTGAAGGTCCATTAATAATTATCAGTAATGGTAATAGTAATAATGATAATAATACGGCTAAAATTAACTTGGAATGGCATTACATTTATTTAACAAGTGGTAGCCAAAAAAAGAGAAAATATCAGTAATGAGGGGATTCATCCTTATTAGTGCCATTATCACCTTTCATTGTTAGCTTTTTTAAAATATTCCTTTCATAAATTTCATATTTCCCCCCTTATTCATTTTCTGTTATTCACGTTTGTGAACTTGTTTGTGAGCCAGCAGGACGCGCGGCTGAAAGGTGAAAGTCTGCCTGTCCAGATAGAAAAGGCCCTGAAAGGCCAGGCCAAGGAATGCGGAGGCGGAAATTTTAATCGCCTTCTTTGTGAAGGCGCCTCCTTCTCGCTACCCTCTTCTTGGCGATAGGAATCAGGAGAGGCCTTTGGAGCGCGCGGGTTCTTTGCTCCCTCTGGTGGTGGTGGTGGTGTCCGGTGTCTCAACCTCGGGGCTGTCCTCCTCCCTCCCCCCTCCCAGATGTTAGATATCTCTGCAGTTCGTTTTTCTGTTCCGTATTCTTGACATCGACGAGATGGCTGCAGGTGATGTTAGATGTAGTAGCACACGTACCCGGCGGCATCAGACTCACCATCACTACATTTCGTTCTCTCTCTCCTTTCCTAAGCAGGTTCACCTTACAGGTTCAATGATCTGTTTCGAAACTAGGAACAATGACCATCAGAAATTGCACCCTAGTCAACCTTTATTATGTTTTCACGTTATTCCATTCCATAATAGCGAGGCACCGACAGCCATTTAGGAAATGTTATCTTGATGTCAGTTTATAGCTAGACAAAGGAATTTTGGTAACTTCAAAACCGAGGTTACATTTTCTTTTCCTCGTGATCGAAGACTTTCTTTGTGCCTGGTCCCTCTATTCCATTGTAGTACATCATTCTCCACTCTGTATAAACACTTTATCCGTATAACTGCAGGGGCTTCCTCCTCCTCCTTCTCTTCTCAGAATGGAAATCTTAATTAAGATTCCAGTATGAGGGTCGTTGGTTCAGTCGAGTTCTGATATTCTTGAACACAACATTTTAATCTGATAAAGATAGAAATATTCATTTCTGGCAAATATGAAGAAAAAATATGTAAAATAATTCTACTATTATTTTCATCAGTTAAAACTCCTTGATTTATATTACTTCATCCTATAATCCTTTCTTCCTTTCTCCAGCACCAATGATACTCGTCTTTATGATAAGATTAGGAGACTTCCAAAGTCGAATTTCAAGGCTTTAAGTCTATGGCAAGGACAGCAATTTTCTGAGGCATTTTGATTCAGTCTCATTATGTATATATATTATATAATAATATATATAATAATTACTAAATATATGATATTATATATATAATATATATATGCTGACCAGGCTGCTATAGGAGGGCACATTAGTATATATTATAGGACACTGAAAGCATGTCACTGCGAGCTGATGGAATGCTCCGATAGCGTTGGTGTATTTAAGCAACCTCCGGGAGTGATAAAAAAAAGGGGTCAGCACATACCGAGATGTTTTGTAAACGAGAGACCTCGCGAAGAACCAAGGACAAATGCAGGAAAAAGAGAAGATAATCTGGGTTGGCTCTCCGTGGACACGCAAACTGACCTTGGATCGTGTCATGTGATTTCTACGTCACAAGGGAGTGGCAAAAGAATGTTCTAGAACAAAGGGGTCATTAGAGGGTAATAATGATGGGTGCCCGGCAAAGGTAGATTATTCTGGAAGTAAAATCTATTATTGAGAAGTCCTGCCTGTTAAGGCGAGAGATTTGCCGGTAAAAATAAGAAATCTTGGTGTTTGAGTAATGAAACACTTTATCATCTCCACTGAACATGTCTTATCGAACATTTCCCATATGCACTATCTGAAGCTTATCATAGATTCTGTGCACTGACATTTTATGCTTTTTTTTTTACCACTTATGCAGTTTTTTTATTATTATTCCTAAAAGAAGTGACCTTTGTTTTTCCTCAGATGAACTTGGTTCAGGTCACGTGATAAGAGAATTTTATTTTGATAGATAGCTATGACTTCGGTCATGGCAGACGCTCACATTTTATTGAGATATATAAATATAATGAAAGATTCAATTTTCCATTTACTCATTTGCTAGAGGTAAGGACAGTCATGGCCTTAACTTCTTTAATTAAATTTTTTTGTCATGTTAAGTTTGGGAATAAAACTTGTATTTTTTGATAGACCATGAGTTTCGTTTAGCCTTAGTTAATTTGAACTGAGACTATTCAGATGCTACAGTAATGATTTTTATATATATATATATATATATATATATATGTATGTATATATATATATATATATATATATATATATATATTATATATATATATATATATATATATATATATATATATATATATATATATATATATATATATGTGTGTGTGTGTGTGTGTGTGTGTGTGTGTGTTACATGTATATATAATATCATGCATATACATATATAGTGCATTTTGTTCATATACTTTACAGAATAAGTTGATTAATTGTTTTTTTATATAAAATAACATTCTTCGCTACCGTTGCATATCAGAGCATGCATCTCACCGAAATTGCCATGCTTTCTGTTATTCGTGATGATTGTGTAATGAATTATAATTTTTCCCACGATAGCTCTACATTATATTTCAGTTACCTTTATAATCAAAGGAGTACGACTGGAATAATCCTTTAAGAAGATTTAGCGTCTTATATATTTTGTCGTTGATCAACAAACTTACAACGCAAAATCAGAGAGAGTGAAGATATCGGTAAAAGTTACAGCAATTCCTTTTTAGCGTTCCTTCGTCAAAGCAAAGTAACCAGTTGTATAAATGATGTCTTGCTGTCAACTCGGCAGGCAGGAAGCACTGAGTGAAAAGAAGCAAGTAGTAGATGTGATCTTCGAGAGAGCAATCACTTCCCTGGAGGAAGAATCCCTGAACCCCGTGAAGGAGGAGCAGCCGCTCATTCCCTTCTCCGCGCAAAGGCAAAACGAGGAAAGTGAGCGAATAAAGTCAGCCTAATTAAATTCTCGGTAATATGGCCAGGCAGAGTGCGGAGCTGTGTGCTCAATTAGCAGAGTCATTGATAAGAATAAGATGCTTAAACCAATTAGACCGATGGCCAGAGCTTTTAGCCAGAAGCTTCTTGGAGAAGTTCATTCATAAAAGGGAACAGAAGTTTGGTTTAACCGTTGGATAACCTCTGTGACAAAGGTTCTTCTTCATTTCCTTCAAGATCAGTCGTTGCGAATGACATCCCACGAAGTGGCGTAGTATTGGTCCTGACAATGCACATTGAATCTAAATAAAGATGCTTCGATCACTTATTCTCGAACGCCAGCCATAATTTGGTGCAGAAACCAAAACATAGACCATTTTCCTACGCCGAGAGAGAAAGAGAGAGAGAGAGAAATTTTGATATTAATTTGGTATCCTTTTTGAAACAAACTTATACTACAGCATCCTCCGAGGACTGACCGTGACCTGAAGGAAGTCCTCAAAACACGTCCTTCTTTTTCGGGAGAGAAAGAGCCGAAAGAAAGACTGTGGCGGAGGTCGAAGCCAGGTCCCAAGCCAGTGGCAGGTGCCTCAGGCACGCATTGGGACACGCCCCTTGTTGAGTTCCAGCCCTGCCTAACGAGCTGCCCGGAAATTGGGCAAATGCAATAGTTGAGGACACTTCTCCCATTAGTATCAGTCTAACTCAAGTAATGCGAGAGGGGCCCCCTCCCCCTCTGGCAGAGGGGGCCCGCTCCCTTCCCCCTGCCACTTCTTCCACTCCCACTTGATCCTGGCCCTCCTCCCTTGAGTAGAGTGCGTCGAGGTTTATTTTAGTTTTCACTCTATTTGGAGTAGTTCCTATGAGAGAGAGAGAGAGAGAGAAGAGAGAGAGAGAGAGAGAGAGAGATTGTTGATAGAAGCGGGAAGTCGGGGCCAAGCATGACACGAATTCTAATCCTTTTGCACATTTGGATTCCTCACGATTTCCTGTTCAGGGCTGATCCTGCATCGTCTCTCTCTCTCTCTCTCTCTCTCTCTCTCTCTCTCCCTTCCTGGAAGTGTATATCCGATAATCACAAACACATATACATACATATATACTTTGTATCTGTCTATCTATGTATCTATGTATGTATTGTATCTATCTATAAATTATATATATATATATATATATATATATATATATATATATATATATATATATATATATATATATATATATATATATACTATATTATTAGTTCAAAGCAATTGCTGTAAGTAGCG
>NC_061089.1:4043998-4078998 GCF_015104395.2 Macrobrachium nipponense | reverse complement strand
TTCGTAAATAAATAAAATGGTTAGGCAATTTTCTTGTAGCTATCTAACAATACCATCATGGAAAATCCTCTCTGTACTTCACGCCTTAGAGGTAGTACCAGCTAAATCATGCTAAACCATAACAGAGAGAGAGAGAGAGAGAGAGAGAGAGAGAGAGAGAGAGAGAGAGGAGGGGTGGGGGTGTGGGGTTTATGGAGGAGGTGAGTGGTGAGGAGAAGGGAAATGACGGCTATAAATCAGCATTAATTTTCTCGGCGAAATAAGATGATGAGGCAAACATCCTCCTGCCGGAGTCTGGGGCCTCCTCTCTTGAGCCTTCTGCTGAAGAATTCCTTTTGTCGTCTTCTGTTCTCTTCTCCGCCTCTCTCGTTCCGCCGGCTGGAATGGATTCCGCGAGGCATCCCAATCGCTCCATTATTTCGCATTCTCTTCTCTTCTTCCTCCTCTTCTTCTTTACTTCTTCTATCTTTGGCAGTTCGATCGACTGACTGGTCTCAATCAAGACCGAAGCGACTGTGTTTTTCTTGTTGGGTTTCCTCGGGATTTGCGACCCCCTCTCTTTCCCATCTTCAGAGTGACAGTAGTCCGGGTGGTGGTAGTTGTAGGTAGTCGTGGCTTTGGAAGCGCTGCTTGATCAGTTGCGAACTGATAGTTACGTTGTTTACCTGTGTCACGGTAATATGTTGGGTTTTTACTTGTCAATATACAGCTTTATTTTCTCTGTTTGCATTGACTTTGCTAATTAAATATTCATGCGTGATTTGTTGTGCATGCGCTGTTCCCGACATGATCTCTCCCCTCTTGTGTCTCCTCTCCTTCCCCCTGGCTGAAGGGAGCAGAGGAGAGAGAGGGAAAATAACGACAGGAAGAATAAATGAAGTCTTTCTCCTCAACTTCTTGTCATATCTTTCTCCTTCTCTTACTCCTACTCCGCCTTTCCTCCTCCATCCTATGCGCTTCTGATACTTCCTCGGCGACATCCTCGCCCTCCAGCTCCTGGCATCTCTCCCCTCTGGCCCCGCTCCCCTTCCCCCGACCCCCCCACCCTCATAGAAGGGAGTAATTAAATCGTGATTCTCATCTGCCTGTGATGGTGTTCTAAACACGTTACATGGCCGCCGCCTCATTAACACTAAAGATGATCTCCGCCACGCGGCTTCTCCCTCGCCAGCTGCTGCTCTCCAACACTCGCTCGCCTTCCGGCGGCGGCGTTTGAGGGAGATCGTTTTCGTCTTCGTCTTCGCCTCCTCTTCTTTTTCTTCTTCTTCCTCTTCTCCTCCTCCTCCTCTTCTTCTTCTTCTTCTTGCGCCCTTCTCTCTCCGTCGCTCCCCGTGACACTCATTCCATCCATCGCTTGTGTTCACAACGAATAAGCAGGTCTCGTAGTTATAATATCGGGACACTTCAGTGGCGGCAACGAGAGAAACAATAAAACTGGGCTTTACTCGGGATAATGTCGCACAATTCCGGTGAGGTCCAAGATATGAACGACGACGGACGAGGAGGAGGAGGAGGAGGAGGGGAGGAGGAGGAGGAGGAGGAGAGGAAGAGGGGGGAGGGGGAAGAGGAGGAGGAGGAGGAGGAAGAGGGAGGAGGGGGAAGAGTGGGGGAGCTCAAGAAGGCGTCCCCTCCTTCCCCCTTCTCATTTGGCTTTATTTACCGAGGTTTTCCTGTTGGTATTGAACTGCTGAAGGGGATTCATAGCGTAAATGGCAGGGATAATACATCGATGATGGGACAATGACGGTCTGTATTGGCTCTAGATTTGCTCCATTTCATCCGAAAATCAATGAGTTCGCCGCCCATTCTTGTTAGGGAGCCACGACAATGTCATTCCTAGGGATGCCGACACACTGACTCCAGCCGCCGAGTGCCAGCGGTCGCTAGATCTTCACTTCGCCTTGTTTGACCGTTGCCCCATCTTGTTACCGTACTTAAATGCCGCTCTCGAGGACGCAAACTTGGTAAGATATGCAAATAGGTGTCTCGCCAACGATCTCGAAAAATAATGGCACTTCAAAAAGGAGCATCATCGTACGATCAACATCAGTCCAGATTCCCTTGTTTCCCCCAACCGCAGCGATCACTCCCCTCATTAGCGGGGAGGGAGCCAATCAGAGCGCGCCAGAACCCCGCCCACCAATCAGCTCGTGGCACTCGTCGCCTCTGCGTTTGCGCGGGAAGTTTCGAGTGGCCGCCTTCCGTGTTTGCACATGGAAAGGAGGCAATGATTTGATAAGGGAAGACCATATTGGGTTTGTACCATCTGATTCTGGTAATAGAGGCTGGAGCCACATACCAGGGCGGTGGTGGGCGGCCTAGGGTGGTGGGTGTCAGTGTGGTGAAAGTGGCCAGTGCGGCGGGACAGCCCGATCCAGAGGACAACTCGCACTCAAGGTAAAAGATCCCAAAAGCCTCGTCGTGCCAAAAGGACGTTTCTGGGCCAATTTACCGTCTGGATAATAATAAGGATCCATCGGAGGCGTCTCCCCGAAAATGAACTTCGGTAAGTCTCTGCTTGTGCCGCGGGATTTCATTTCCGCTCCGTGTTCCTCTCGCGCCCTCTCACTCAGCCATTCAACTCGTTCGCCGCGGCCTCTGGTTAGTCTCAAATAATAATGATAATAATAATAATCATAATAAAACGACGTCGGTAAAGCATTTTCGGCCGAGGGAAAAATGTTATCATTCGTCGTGCTTCCAAGAGAACAAAAGTTATTTCATTAACTGATACTAAAATTCCGGTGTCATCAAGGCCGTTGTCAAGTAAAGCTCGTCAAAACATGGTCAAGTTTTGAAGGAATCCCAATTCCATGCCAACTGAGAGGAGACCGCTAACCGACCTGTGTCTATTATATATGTATACATATAAAAACGGACTAAATTCGCGCTGAAAGAATTCTTGCAAGACTTCTAATAAAACGAACGGAAGGAGTTGCAGCAGAACTGACCAACGGAATTTGGCCTCGAGTTGGAAGCCTCGGCGCTGACAGGTCGCAGCCGCTGCCACACAGCAGCGCTGCTGTTTTTCTTCTAAGTATAGATGTGATCATGTCGGGGTCTCTCTCGGCGTTCTCGCTGCCTTTTTCATCTTCTTGAATTTCCAGCTCTCGATGCTGAAGGCAAGTTATTCAGTGGTACACAAAAGAGAGCGTCCTTTAAAAGAAAGACAAATACTGATAAACCGATCTCATTGACATTAATGCCTGTCCGTTCATTTTTGTAATCTGCGGAAACAGGGGGACAACGCGACGCTTCGTGATGATTTCAGGTCGACGAGAAGTGAATCTGATTTTTAATCTCGCGAAGTGAAGGCTACAGAAAATATAATCCCCAATCTGCGAATGACTTCCAAACTGCCACTTCCCTCTCCGCAAGACTCTAGTTAAAGTAGCGAGTTAAAAATTTTGATCGATGTAAGAAATTGATTTTATTAAGTTTATCATCGTATTACTGTTGTTTCCTTTAGCTAAGACTACTTATTATTATTATTATTACTTGATTAAACCAAACTGTACATGTATTTGTTATCATTGTTTTATGAAACTAAGTCTCACATTTGTTCGCGGGTGGATTCTGGGTGGGCGCAGTTTATAAAAGAACCATTCGCCTTTTATGGCATTTGATTAAATATTATTTTCTTCCTCTGAGTCTACTTTGTCTGAAAAGGAATATTTGCTCTGTAACACTTAGACATATGTTGGGAAGGAATAAGTAACTCAAATGAACGAGAATGCAGAATAAATAAACATCTTTTCTTTTTCATACTACACAAATCAAGGCCGGTAAAGTGTTTACACTGACATTTTTTTTTTTCTGCAACACTCGCAAATATTTCGGTCATCAGGATATTGGTGGTGGTAGTGTACGAAGTGGATAAAAAATCAACGCATTCCTCATTATCGGTGATTTCTTGAGTAGACGGTAACCCTGAGATCGTGATATCCATGGCATGGAAATGAGTGCCACGGTTGTACAAGAACTTCCCTAGACAGACATCGCCTTCACTCCTCTATTGCGAGCGTTAGAAATGAGACATGACATATGTGACTGATGTCATGTCTTAGTTTGAAGAGATAAATTAAAGAATAAAAAGCGGTAATCAATGTACTGCAAAGAAAATTGTCCATATTTAATGAATGACTTAAAAATAAGTGTATCGCGGTAATTTAACAACTGTAATTCACCGTTAAAGAAAATTTCAGCCGATATCGTAGTGGGAAGGTATTTAGAATTAGCAGCGGTTGAAGATAAACAATAAAAATTGAGATATTAAAGAATAGGTGACTCAAATTCTCGTAACAGCGGTGATCGTTGCAAGATTGGACCCTCTCCGATGTCGGAAAGAGAAGCGTTTCGAGCGAAAAAGGATTCTTTGTTGAGAATCTAGGAGGATCACTCATTACAAAGATGATCTCAGGCTACCTTCCAGATGCAATGATTTCAGGAGCGGAAGAAAACACTGGAATTAGGAATAAATGAAACAAAGCACTGGTGAGTAGGTACTGACGCAGATGAGTAATCCCGGCCTCATCTCAGGTAAATTAACTTACCTTAAACTTCAGGAGTCGGCTATTCACGACTGACAGAACGCTATCGGCATGATAACCTACCCATGCAAATGGTCGCAAAGACACACGCGAGCGCGCGCACAAATATTTATCTATCTGTCATTTTATGTGTCTACCCATCATATATATATATATATTATATATATATATATATATATATATATATATATCATATATATATATATATATATATATATATATATTATATATATATATATATATATATATTATATATATATATATATATATATATATCAGTACGGGGTAAAATAGCATAACTCTAATGTAAATGTGTGTACATATAAGAATGTAAATTCACACATACAGTGTATATATATATATATATATATAATATATATATATATATATATATATATATATATATATATATATATATATATATATATAATATATATATATATATATATATATATATATATATGTATATTCAAGTATGCACCTATTTATATATGTGTGTGTATGCGCGATGTATATGCAGTTATTCATAAAAGTTATAATCGTCTGTGTTTAACAAAAGCAATGAACAATTCTCATGGGAATATATCCGGATGAAACATCTTTACCTTAAGCACATTATTCGCCAGTATCCTGCGGGATTTTCACACAATTAATTAATTTTTTATTTACAAAATATACAGAAAAAAATATTCTTGATCTCGGAAAAAATATTCTTGATACAATAAGGCAATTGGGGCAGTCGGAAAATGATCCTACTCGTGGATATGAGCTTTCATACTTATATATTTACGCGCGCATATCTGTTTGAGCACATTCCCTATATATGCATATGGAATAGTTGTGGGAAAATGTTCTTCTTGCGCAATTCGAATGTTAAATATAGGTCAATTTTATGCGTAAGATGTAACTATATTTGGGATCAAAGAGCTAAATTATGAACTTAATTGCCTACAGAAAATGGAATCACTGAATAAGCAAATACATAAATGAATATAAATATAAAATCATGACGGATAATTGAATAAACACTGCCATCGTGAACCACCGCCGGTTGCTACACAGCGTCAGTTTCTCTTTATTCTTTTTATTTTTTTTCCCCTATCATCTTCCCTTCTTTAAGGGGCGGGTCCTTTGCTCCTTCGAGGTTAAGCACCGCTTTTCTCCCTTCCCTCTCCCATTCCTGGGCTAGAAAAAGGCATGAGGTTGCCGGTCTTATTTATCCTTTATGCTGAAAATCATGACTACAATAAGTGAGGGAGACAGTGGAACAAAATTCTGACTCAAAAATAAATAAATAGAATAAAATGAAATAAAAAATAATGGAGGAAGAAATATAGCATAGAGGTCGATAATGCACGGAAAAATCGTGGCCGTCGAGAATCCACAAAAATGAGAGCGTTGGAAAATTAACAAAATGATGTTGGTCGAAAATCCACAAAGATTGACGGCGATCGAACATCTATAGGGAAATTGTGGCTGTCAAAAATCCACAAAGAATGACGGCGGTCGAAAATCTGGAGAGATTGTGGCGGTCAAATCCATAAAGAATGACGGCGGTCGAAAATCCACAAAGATTGACGGCGATCGAACATCTATAGGGAAATTGTGGCTGTCAAAAATCCACAAAGAATGACGGCGGTCGAAAATCTGGAGAGATTGTGGCGGTCGAAATCCATAAAGAATGACGGCGGTCGAAAATCCACAAAGAATGACGGCCGTCGAAAATCTAGAGAAATGGTGGCGGTCCAAAATCTATAAAGAATGACGGCGGTCGAAAATCTGGAGAGAATGTGGCGGTCGAAAATCCATAAAGAACGACGGCGGACGAAAATCTAGAGACATGGTGGCCGTTCAAAATCCATAAAGAATGACGGCGGTCGAAAATCCATAGACAACGACGGCGGACGAAAATCCAGAGAAATGATGGCCGTCGAAAATCCATAAAGAATGACGGCGGTCAATAATCCACAAAGAATGACGGCGGTCGAAAATCTGGAGAGATTGTGGCGGTCGAAAATCCACAAAGAATGACGGCGGTCAAAAATCCTTAAAGAATGACGGAGGTCGAGAATCTAGAGAGATGATGTCGGTTAAAAATCCAGGCAAAGTGACGATTGTGTGACTGTAGCGACAGGTAGAAAGAAAGAAAGAAAGGAGGACGCCATGACGGAATGACACGAAATATCATTACCTCGTATTTTCCAAAATCGTAATGTCATTTGGTCGAAAATAAGATACTTCATTTACATAGGGAACATTGCAGTTAATTACTCTGCACGCGCTCTCCCAAATTCACAGGTCATGTAATCATCAAAGGATTTATTAGGGTAACAGAAATATCTGGTAAACAAGGAGTAGTTACTACTGCGACAGCAGAATTAGGGAGTAGTAGTACTAGTAGTAGTGATAGGGACCTGCTGAGAATTAGAAATAGTTAGAACTATTTGGTGTTTTTCCTACAGTTAATGCAATTCAAACGTTTTATCATTATCATTATTGGCCGTTTGCTGGGTTTTTAAAACAATTTTTATTATCCACCATTCTAAGGTCAAATCTTTTTTACCAATAAAACATTGAATTATTTGTTCAAAATGGAATTCTTCTTTCTATCATAGCATTGCAATGTTCTCTATATTTTTATTGTGAATGTAGCCTGTTATTTTTTTTATATATATTAAAATCGTCATCTGCAGTTTATGCTGTTTCCGCCGTATGAATAAGAAAAATTTGCAAGATTCAAATAACAATAAAATTGAAATTTAAAACAGATTACGATTACACAAATACTTTTCTTGCTGCGATGAAAATGTACTGTGACGCCAGCTCTCAACGCCAGATCAATCAATTAAAAATATCCAGTGTTAACATGAGTCTATACTAAAATCTTTGCCCGAATGAAGAGCGAAGATTTTAGCGGGATCATGCCAGGCCAAATTTCATTTTAAACAGCGTCGGGGATCGGGAAATAATTACCGGCGTTACCTGAGGCCCATAGATGAGAATAGAAAAGTTAGGACTTGAGAGGAAAACTCGTTTATTGAAAAACTGGGGCCAGCTGACCATTTTATTATTCTGTTACAAGTTTTTTAGCAATCAGAGAAAAGGCTCTTTCTCTCGTGTTCGCTGGATTCGTTTTTTTTTCTAGTCTTCCACTCACTTTAAGGGCAAGTCCTCATAAGATTACGTATGCTAACAGACAAGTACATAAAATTAGGTATAATGTGCGCGTATGACTATCACCCCTGAACTAGGACCGCAAACTTTAACAGTCACATGCTCAGTACATGGGTACCACATGCGCCCATACCATGGATGGACGCGGTTATGAATTTTGCCTTTGTATACTGGAGCCGTCTTTGCTATTGGAAACAATTTTAGAGTGAAAAAACAAAACACATACTATATATATATATATATATATATATATATATATATATATATATATATATATATATATATATATACTGAGTGTGTCTCGATATGAACATCGCACCTCCTCTGAAGATGCCAGACTGGTGAATAAGGCCTACTTGGATGGGAATTATTATGTTGAGCTGTATGAGTGAAGGCACGGGAAAGACGAGTGGCGGCATTTCAGGAACGCCCTTAGGTGGTACACGGCGTTGGAGGCGATAGTGATGGTGATTATATATATATATATATATATATATATATATATATATATATATATATATACTATATATATATATATATATATAATATATATATACCTAGTACCATAATATATTTTAGATAATACATAATAATATATATATATATATATACATATATATATATATATATATATATATATATATATATATATATATATATATATATATATATATATATATATATATATATATATATATATATATATATATATGTATGTATATATGATGTATGTAAATAGGGATGTAAGTTAGTATATCATACACCAAATTACAACTACGGGGCCTTACAAGCAGAGTTTTGTATAATCCACTGATTTTACGATGGAAACTACAAAAAATTACGTTGTTTACATCATAGGAATACAGAAGAAATGAAGAAGTGAACTTATACAGGAACCGTAGACTAACCCGATTCGTTTCCAGAGGATAGAATCGGTGCTGAAGGACACAATTATGATCGGTAAAGTTATTACTCAGGACGAACTGACAGTTTCACTAAAAAGGAGGAACAAGAAAAAATGAGAGAGAGATTGACGATCCTCTGCACTGGTTGCCAGGTAGGAGTGTCGTGAAAATAATATTCGTATGAATCATTTGATTTATGAAGCCACGTCGCCATAGTTCACTGAATAACTCTTCCAATAACCACTTCATACCAGATCCTGGAGGTCTTCATTTTATCGGATACATTCCAAGGAAAAAGGAAGGATACGAATAGTTATATTAGTATTCTGCATCGATATATGTATCATCGTGGACTTTTTATCCATTCTGAGGGGAATTTGAAGAGAGATAATGAGAGGGGCTCTATCTCACCCATAGATCAACAACCACATTCGCATCCGAAATTCATAGCGTTGGCGATAGCATCTTGTAGGCGCTGGAGAGAAGGAAGATACTTCTGCGCAAAAATGTATCGATTAATGACGATATAATTCAGCTGCTACATGTCTCCGTCGACGATAACGATGGACTTCGAAAGTCCTTTTACGAAATAAGAAGGCGGTCGTTATAGAAGAATTGGTTCGGTTGTGACAAGTTTTATCGAAGTGTCACTGAGAGTTATAACAGACAGTAGTAGTAGTAGTTGTTGTTTTACATAGATAGTGGTAGTAGCAGTAGTAGAGTAATGGTAGTAGTAGAAGTGGTAACTATTTTTCTCTATCGTTGCATTATTATTATTATTATTATTATTGTTATTATTATTATTATTATTATTATTATTATTATTATTATTATTATTATTATTATTGTCTCCATGTCTTGCTGATTTTTCGAAAATGCTACCGGACTTGTAACTAAACGTAAAAAAATAATTTTCTTTGGATGTTCTTCGTCCTAAAATTCATGTCTACCGAGATTCCCAAAGTCTGCCCCAATTACGACTTTTATTATTATTATTATTATTACTATTATTATTATTACAATGACACATCTGCGGTGTCATCATACTATTGATCGCAATGTTACTCGAGTGTTAGTTTTTATTCTTATTTTCCTTCGGGTTTCAAAGAAATGTTTCGTTCCTTCCCAGATATATATATATATATATATATATATATATATATATATATATATATATATATATATATATATATATATATATATATGCACACACACACACGCATATATATATATATATATATATATATGTATATATATATATATATATATATATATATATATATATACCACATATACATACATATACATGTATATATTATATATTGTGTTTGTATAAGGTATCTATATAAGATTACATATGCATGAAAAGGGCACCTTTGTAGCAATCATTACAGAAGCGGCCCAACCATGCATATTAAACTTCTACAGCTATCTTATACAAACACAATATACACACACACACACTCACATATATATACTGTATATATAAATATATATATATATATATATATATATATATATATATATATATATATATATATATATATATATATATATATATTATATATATATGTGTGTATATATATATATATATATATATATATATATATAAATATAAAAATATATATATATATATATATATATATATATATATATATATATATATATATATATATATATACAAAATAAATCCTCTCTGCTTTAAGGCTGATTGTGCCAAAAGGGTAGTCCGTACTTTCCAGTTCTCAGAAATTCTCTAGGGATGAAGATGCTGGCCTCATGCCCTAGTCTTCATCTCAGTTGGTGGCTCTTCGCACCCTTGCTCAACTGCTATGTATGCTGTGTTGCTGAACGCGAGTCCGGTATTCTTCCCGTGATCAATGTATTTATAATTTATATTTATGTACATATACATATACGTATAGATAAAGGTATAAGCCTCGAAAGAAAGATAAACACTGGCTTCGCTGCAAGATCTTTCGACGTGAGTCGAAAGATCTTGCAGCTACTAAAGTGTTTATCTTTCTTCATGGCTTATATCTTTATTTATGCATTTATCACGTTCCAAACTTTCGTGATTCAGTTATACACATATATGTATACCTCACATACGTATATATATATATATATATATATATATATATATATATATATATATATATATATATATATAGTATATGCACACACACAAATGTGTGTACTTCTGAATGTGTATATTTTTGTGCATATGTATACCCGTAATTAATTGAACACCTCTGAAGCTAAGCAATCAGCTGAGGATGTCTCTCTCGCTGATACTTGTCATCCTGAACCTATTACAGCAGAATTTAAGACATTTCTTGAGAATCTTGATAGCTTGGGTGGAGAATTTCCTTGTGATTTCTTTCCTTTGTTTTTTTTTTTAAATGGTTTCTATTGTTTTGTCTCCATGGATTAGTCGATTCGATAGATTTTTAGGTCGTTGTTGCATCTTTGCGGACGAGCGCAACTCTTGTGATGCAGTGCCTGTTCCGAAGAGTGGCATATCTGCAGACGGTAGTAACTACAGGCCAATTTCTATTTGTCCTGTATTGTCCAAATCTGCAAATAAAAATACATGTTAAGTCACTTTAAGTGCCCGTGATGCTCTTGTCGATTTGACGTGCCATTTACGAGAGAACCTTCATCACGGTTTTGAGTGAAGAGTAATTCAAATGGATTTTGGTGCTTCTTCCGATTTAGCCAATCATAAGGCACCTATATGAAAACTTCATAATCTTGGAGTGGGTGGGTATGTTTTATGATTACTTCCAGATTTCCTTATAAGTAGACAGCAGCGAGTTATTGTTGATGGGATTTAGTGAACAAAGACCTATTGTGTCCAGTGTTCCGCAGGGTAGTATTCTTGGGCTACTATTATTTTTAGCGTATACAAGCGATACGGTTGTTGGCCTGGAAAACATGATTGTTCAGTATGCTCATGATGCAACACATGAAGCTGCCCTCAGCCTCAATCGGGAATTGTGTAGTCGGTTGGTTATGAAACTGAACTCCAGTAGAACGAAAACGTTATTGATTATTAGATCTCGTACTGATTTTCCACCTCATCGTCCCTTTCAAGTGGATGGGACTCTGCTAAATGAGTCAGAAGCGCTAATCATACTCAGTGTAACTTTGGAGAAACATCTGATAAAAGTATCAGCAAATGACACACGGATGTTAGGTATTGTACGTGAAGACTCATACATTTATAACAGTGATAAAATCAATGCAACGTTTCCTGCTCATTTGTACTTCATTTACTATAATACCATTCTCGGGTGTGGATGTCTACCTCTGCCAGAAATTCATCTCTTTTTAGACGGAATGGTTCGTTTTGGTAGGTTTCTGTTACCTAACATGAGCAGTTACGACTTGGACCACTGATGGATGGTCTCTTATATGTCAAATTTCTACAGGGTGTATTTGAACAGAGATCTTTCGCATTCATAGTTGTTCCCTGCTACTCTTATCTTGCCGAGAGCGATTAGTATTGCTGTACAACAGTACCATTACTCAGTAAATGTGCCTCGCTGTCGAACTTCTCAATTCCAGAGGTCCTTTATTCATCACACCGTTGGACTGTGGAACTTCCAGCCTCCCTGAGGATTTCGTACAACTGGAACCTCAAAGTTCAAGCGAAGAATCAATGCAGTGCTATCTTACTGCAACTCTTCTTGCATCTTAAAATTCGCCTTAAATTTCATTCTATATGTTCGGTAATTTGATAATCTATTTATTCTTTTCTAAGAACTAAAATCTCTTTCCTGTATTTCATATTACCTTCTGTTTCTTGTTTCAAATGAACACAATATTCTTTGGAATCTTGAATTTGAAGTCATTGGGCCCCGTGGGCTTATTCCATATGAATAGGATTCATCCTCTGAAAAAGAATAGTAATGGTAAATGAGAGGCGCTTGCAGAATTTCTTCTTATTCTTATTAAGGGTCTTTTCACATGAGAGAACTTTACCTTTAGACGACACCAAAAAGCCTTCTTTGCCCTTCCATTCATTTTCTCTGCTTAGCAATCTCTCCAACTTTGGTTCCATCTTACTTTTCCAATTCCCTTACTGAAATTTCATTCATAAAGACAGAAAACGACACACAGAGAGAACAATTTCGACTTTGCTTCAACACTCAAAGGAAACAGTATTTATACAGTTATTGTGTAGATTTACTCAAGGATGGCATTACCGTACTTGTAACTGTATGATGTGAACGGAAGTTTTCAACACATTCAGCCTGGAGCTCTTTCTAAACATATGGGAAACTCCACACACGCAATACCTATCTATCTATCTATCTATCTATCTATCATCTATATTATCTATCTATTCTTATCTATCTTATCTATCATCTATTTATCTTATATGTATACTATATATCTAACACCAAAGGGAAAAATGAGAAAAGGATTTGTAAATCCAGATATATAGATCACGGCTCAAGGAGAGTATAATGCACACGCAAACACACACACACACACGCATATATACTATATATATATATATATATATATATATATATATATGCCTATATATAAATATGAATATATATTTACATATACATATATGATTATAATCACTTTAGCACTCCGTGGTAATGTGATATATGATATATATATATATATATATATATATATATATATATATATATATATATATATATATATATATATATGCATACGTGTGTGGGTGTCTGTACAGAGAGAGAGAGAGAGAGAGAGAGAGAGAGAGAGAGAGGGGACGAGCGAGGCGGGATGATGGTGTGGTGTGGGGTTGTAGCTCACCAAAATACTAATATTAATGTAAAATGTTCAGGTCAAGAGCTGAACATTTTAGCGAAATCCTAATATACTTTTAGTCGAATGTTTGAACTGAGTACATTGCTACATTTCAATTAAGATATAGTATGCAGTTTATATTTTGGTATTTTTAAAATTTCTTTTGATGTTAATCAGAATTTCAGGTCAGATCGAAGTATGTTTTAAATTACACATTGGTGGTTATTATACAATGTCGGATTAGAATCAATATTATCACAGGGCAAGATCAATTTAAAGTTCGAAGGTAACAATCATCGACTAATACACACATACACACACACACACACACACACACATGCACACACAAGCACACACACATACACGCACACATATATCCATTATATATATAATATATATGGATATAAAATGCAACCCTTTTTGTATTGACCATAGTCAAGCCTCATTACTTAGCCATTTTCATTTTAATATTTCACAATCTCTATAGTTGCTATTAACTCATATACAGCCTCTTTTATTATAAGCTGAGGTGAGTGAATAAGCGCCCAGAAACGTATAAGGGCTGGTAAAAGTATTAAAGGCATAATATCATCGGAGACGTCATTGCAGACTGTTCTAAACATGGTTAGTCTCAATAGTAAGCTTAACCTTCTCATCTTAAATGTTATGAAATGAAGCCTGATTTCTATTAGAGGTTGATAGCTGGATCCGCCTGATGATATGAAATGTTTCTATATCATATCTTATATACTTGTGCGTGTGTTTATATATTTTGGTTTTCTGGGTCACGCCTGCGAGGAATATTCATTCACTCACTACCAATATGGTAGGTCTCAATGGTCCCTTGGTAACTAAGTTCAGGTATGTATATATAGCGTATGGAGACCAACAGTAGATAACGAAAACATTAAGCTTCAAAACTGTCAGTAAACCTTATTCTATACATGCGAACCTGAGGAATTTATTTCTGGTGATAGAAATTCATTTCTCGATGTGGTTCAGATCCCACAATAAGCTGTAGGTCCCGTTACTAAGTAACCAATTGGTTCCAAGCCACGTAAAAATATCTAATCCTTCAGGCCAGCCCTAGGAGAGCTGTTAATCAGCTCAGTGGTCTGGTAAAACTAAGATATACTCTCTGTATATGAGAGAGAGAGAGAGAGAGAGAGAGAGAGGAGAGAGAGAGAGCCAATGGACTCTTACCACAGGAAGATGCCTTTCTGCATGCGACCAATAATTAAACTAAAGCATTAAGAAACGCTGAATGGAGCTTCTAGTTATATATACTGTGAGCGACTAGTATGAAGTTCACAGACTCTGTGAATATGATACTGCACGCGCAGATAAGCAGTGGTGACTGGCAGTCTAGCGGCTCAGGAGAGAGCCCTTAGCATTCAGGCAAAAACCTGGAGTTCGAGAAAGACAGAAAAGAATCGGCGATGAAAATGAGTTACACTCTGTCATTAATAGCGGAACGTCTGCTCACACAAAGTGCAAAGCTATTTGAAAGTACACGTTCAATCCATGAACGTTCGAAGACGATTGTTTTTGGAATAGGGAGCAAAAGTGGTATACGCGGAAAACAAATCACTAACTGAACGCAAATTCAGCCGGTCTTCGGTCATGTCATTTAGTCTTTCCAATTGCTCTTCACAGGCTCGTCAGTCTAACTTCAGAGTTTAGTTAAGGTCTTAGCTTAAAAATCATCAGTAGAAATCTGCAATTCTGGAAATAAATTAGACGGACAAGTATTGAGGATTCAGAGTTGTAAGCTTCATGTGGAATGAAGCGTAAAGTATCGTATGACGGTTGTGGTGACTTTAATCGTAAGTCATAATTCTTGACGGAAGAAATGATGACAGATCCATGGTGGATACAATATAAGTGCCCAATCGAGTTTTCTGTGCAGCATATAACGCTGCGTGAACCGCGGTCTATGACGATTTCAGCCACGGTCCGAAGGTGCCCTGTCCTATAGCTTTACCTGTAGCGCGAAAATTGCTAACTTTAACATTAAATAAAAAAAAAAAACTACCGAGGCTAGAGAGCTGAAATCTAGTATGTTTGATGATTGGACGATGGATAATCAACACACCACTTTGCAGCCCTCTAGCCTCAGTAGGTTTTAAGATCTGAGGGCGGAGAAAAAAGTGCGGACGGACAGACAAATAGCCATCTCAATAGTTTTCTCTTACTGAAAGCTAAAACCAATGAAGCACTGTGCCCTTCAAACGAAATCAAGAAGAGAGATTCGTAACGACGTGACGAGAGAAAGAACATGTATGGCAGACAGTTTTATCCAAGAGGGCATCATACCAGGCCTTTTCATAATGCCTGTAGATGTCAAGGACACTGGTGAAGACCCTCATGCTGGTTGACCAAATGTGGATGAGAGAGAATAAAGGAGCTGACGTCGTATTTAAATGGAGGCATGCTCGGAAGATAGAACAGACATTGTGGACTTCTCCAGAGACACTTTTAACAGTTTCTTACCCAAGGTCGAAAACGCAGGGAAAATTCAGAAATGTCCTAATTTTGCATATTCATACACAGATACACAAATTATATTAAAATATGTATATGTACATATATGTACATACACATATACGTACATATATATACCCATATACATATAATATGAATACATGTAGGCACCACACACAACACACACCACACATAATATATAGTATATAATATTACAAAAGTGTATATATATAAATATATAATATATATAATATATAATATAATATAAATATATATATATACATATATATATATATATTATATATATGTATGTGTGTGTTGTGTATACATTTATATATAAATATATGTTGTTATACATGCTTACTATATATATTACTATATATATATATATATATAATTATTAGGATATATATATATATATATATTTATATATATATTTAGATATATATATATATATATATATGATATATAGTATATATATATTTATTATATATATATATATATATATATATATATATATATATAGATATACATATATATGTATATTATGTAAATATATATATATATAATATATATTATACATATAGTATATATATATATATATATATGATATGTGTGTGTAGTGTGTGTGTGTGTGTGTGTGTGTGTGTATACATCTTCACCGTTTATGTCGTGGGACGTAAATGATCTTGGAAATTCTGCCATGCCTCCCCTTCCGGTGCTTTCTCTTCCATGAATCTCCACTCATCTGCAGCCTCTATTCCACAACAGAGCCCGGGTGAGTTCATCACGTGCTGTTCTCCCAGGATTTGTGCGAAGGACATGTCCAAGCCATCCCCATTTCCCTTACATCATTATCTCATTTGCATATGGATGTTCCGTAACTTCCCTAGTGGTATCATGGATAACTGTCATACAACCTGACTCGTAATATCCTTCTTGAAGTTTTATTCTCGAATCGCCAAAATATCAAGAGACAGCATCACTGTCATGCCAAGGTTTATGTCCGTAGAGTGCTACAGAACGCACTAAACAAATACAGAATATATTTATATTTTTTTATTATAGTATATTTGGTTTCTAAATCTTATTGTTTTAATTCGCTTTTATTTTTTCGGGGGGTGGGGAGGGAGGGGGATGCGGTTGTTTGTCACTAAATTCCAGTTCAATAGAACCTACACTGGATATCACTGGTCCTAAATGTTTCTCATGCTAATGTTATTTCATCTCTTTGTGCATTGCCGGATCGCACGACATACGTTTTTTAGATTTAATTTGACTCCAATCTTTCGCTCTCTTTAGATATATGGAACATTCTATTGAGTAAGCTTTGCAATCTAGAGTTAATGTGCTGGTTACAACAGACTCATTTGCCTATTCTGAGTCCGTCAAATTTTATGTCGTTTCTCCAGTCTGCGTCTTCTTTCTCACATGCGACTAATTTTTAATGTTCCGTAAACGAAAATATTGAGATGGCTACGCGCCTGTCCGTCCGCACTTTTTCTCTCCGCCCCCACATCATAAAAACTGCTGAGGCTAGAGGGCTGCAAATTGATATGTGAACCATCCACCCTCCAATCATCAAACATACTAAATTGAAGCCCTCTAGCTTCAGTAGTTTTAATTTTATTTAAGGTTAAAATTAACCATGATAGGTGCTAACAACACAGGTCACCACCGGGCCGTGGCTGAAAGCTTCATGGGTCACGGCTGAAAGTTTCATGGGCCGTGGCTGAGAGTTATACCGCATTATAAGCTTCGTTGCTGATTACCTATACTACATATTCAACAGGAACTCCATAGTCACACACACACACACATACATGCATACACACAGGCACACTCATAAAAGGCGTCCATGGACGCTGAAAGACGATGATCGTTCGAGCTTCTGCAGGATCAGGGTCACATTAAAAGAGTGAATAGAATCTCGTGACATGATCTCACGTAAACGATGAGAGCTCATATTTGTACTCATTTTTCTAAAGGGGTTCGCTTGCATTAAGGACTATATTTCTGATAAGGAAAGTAACGTTGGAGGAACGCGGAGAGAGAACTGGAAGAGATTATCATCCGTTGGAGGATATTGTGTCCAAATTGCTCGAGGGATTTGAAGGAAAAGAAATGAAGGGCTTTTTTAATATAAAAAAATTGCATTATTAATTCTACTTATATTTCCGCTGCATGTGAACCCATAATAACAATAATATCAGTAATAATGAGCAGCCCTGTCTTGTTTATGGTATTTGGAAAAAAATGCATATTTATATATTTTACATAAAAAAAGTATGAGCGTTTGACATATGCCAAAGCTCTTGTATTTTTAATGCATGCGAAATATATTTGCGGAATGACTTCCAAAATAATGATAATGATAATAATAATAATTACAATAATAATTATGATAATGATAATCGCATCAGGGTCAACAACAATAACGACAACCCCATGAACAAATATATTGACAAAAGCTCCTCAAATTTCCAGCGCTTCAGCCTCAATTTGGATTGGCTAAATAATTTAATTCATTCACATAATTTTACACTTGAAAAACAGGATGCGACGTTACAGGAGGATATACAACATGATTCATTACCATAATTGAATATAAGAAGCTTCCTAAAGAACGTCTCTCATGTTGAAGGTGTTCATCGCTTATGGGAATGAGAGAGAGAGAGAGAGAGAGAGAGAGAGAGAGAGAGAGAGAGAGAGAGAGAGCGGAGGCGGGCGGGAGTCTCCCCTCTCGCCATGGCCGCCTTCTTTACCTGACAAGTGAAGATGACGTCCGCTAAGTTTGATGTTAATTAAGTTGAGTGAAGAGGGATGAAATGACAGCATTTTTAAAACGAATCTCATCGCTGATCACAGCTTTTTACTTGACGCACTTCTGTTTTGGGTTCCAGAAGCGCATTCCATTTCCACACGGGGTGTTCACCGAAGGGAACGTGATCTTTATTCCTCATTTTGCCGGGTCTAACACGCCCACCTTTTCAATTATAACCTATATAAAAGACTCATGTTTTTGCATATGTATCGCTTTGATAAAGATCTCGGCATAGTTGTCAATGATGAAGTATTTTAAGATCTAACAAATATCGCTTTAATTGTTGCAAATCGCGTTGCCTTTAGTGTTACAGTTGCTTGCATGCTCTCCCGGCCTCCTTCCTTCTACGGGCTTGCTGTTTTTTCTCAACGCTCTACCTGAGCTTGTTAAGGAAGCAGGCATCATCGCAAAATGATTTGACTGGTTAAGCAGCAAGAGTAATCATTAGAAAATAAGAACACTATGAGAGACGATAATGTAAAGTCAAAACTCAGTAGGATGCTGTCTAAATTTCAATTGTACAACCTGTACTCTTTCTGTTTATTTCTGTCACTCATAACAAGAAGTGACATTCCTTGCTGTCCGTGAGACGCTTATCTATTGCCGTTGAACATACTTACTTCATCAGGTAATTGGCACTCAAGCTCTTGGACCGCTGATTAGACCGCAGGTGTTTTGGTGTTTGAGATTCAAACTAATAGGTCGTGCACATAAAAAAAAAGGTCATGTATATGAAAACAGTAATCATGTCTGTGGCTTCTGAGAGATGTAGCTTCAGTCATTTATTTAAGAAATGAAGTGTAAATTGTATTGCTTTAGATGAGAGAAATATTGGGAAATCTTAGGAGATATCGTGAACGAGGCAATTTGAATGGCCTCGTGTAGTTTAGCATCTTAGTTTGACCACTGTCACATTTGCAAACGAAGAGGTTGAAATGATTTTGCAAGAAGCTGTGCCTCGGGTCATTGATGGAATTGACGAATTCTTAAACACGAATTACGACGTAAAGACGCCTTTTCGGAAAGAAATACTCACGGCTGTACTTGACCCTGTTCAAAAGCTGTTTGTCTCATAAGGGTTTCTGGATTTGCCTGTGAATCAGCCTTCCGAATTCCTTTAGATGCAACTGGAGTACTCGTTTCTGCTAGCGGCGCCCCTTGTTTGAGTCAAGATAGTGTCATTCCCACCTAACTTTGTTTCCCCTCTCCCACCAACAGATTCCATTTTTGTCAGCGGTGGTTAGAGGTCCCGTCTCGCACAGTTTGTCGAGACTTGTAGCTGACAGTTGCTAAGAGATGATGTAGGAGAAGCGCTGAAGGTTTGTTCTCATAGACCCTTTGTTCTGGTGATATGTCAGTTGGTGATCATCGACCATCAAAAGGCTCTTGTCCCATGTTTATATGAGTCATCTGTAAATTAACATATTAAAATAACTTTAGAGTAAACAAGCATAGTGATTATTTTCACAGAAAATATCTAACGAAAACGTAGTGTTTCAGCGATGAGGCTGCAACGAATACGTAAGTCAAGAATTGTTAAGAATTGACTTATGAATCATGAAGCCACTGAACTTTGTTGTTTAGTTTAGGAAGTGCTAGAATACGGGAATAGTTGCGGTGAGGACGAATAGCCTGTAGAGAGGGACTTTGTGCTGCTGATGAGCTTTCTGTTTGGAATATGTAGCAGATGCTACGAAAGTTTCCTCAAAAGAAATTTTTGCAGGACGTTTTCTGCAGTTTGGTAATATATATATATATATATATATATATATATATATATATATATATATATATATATATATATATAATATGTATGTATGTATACATATATATGTATACATACACACACACATATATATAATTGAATTAATAAGTAATTTTTGTGTGAATATTCTACACAGAACATCTTACACAAATGTACCGGAAATAATATAAAATCTAGATTACCATTATCATAAGGTCTACAGCCATACGTAACACCTTCAAAAGCAAAGCATCAACAAATTATTTCTTCTTCAAACACACAGAAAGGCAGACATACACATACACACACACACACACACACACACACACACACACATATATATATATATATATATATATATATATATATATATATATATATATATATAGTGTGTGTGTGTCTGTGTGTGTGTGTGTGTGTGTGTGTGTGTGTGTGTGTTTGCGTATGTATACATATATATGTATACATACACACACAGACACACACACACACACACACACACACACACATATATATATATATATATATATATATATATATATATATATATATATATATATATATATATATATATATATATATATATATATATGTGTGTGTGTGTGTGTGTGTGTGTGTATGTCTGCCTTTCTGTGTGTTTGAAGAAGAAGAAAGAATTTTGTTGATGCTTTGCTTTTGAAGGTGTTACGTATGGCTGTAGACCTCATGATAATGGTAATCTAGATTTTATATTATTTCCGGTACATTTGTGTAAGATGTTCTGTGTAGAATCTTCACACAAAAATTACTTGTTAATTCAATTTGTGTTGTATAAATTTCCACCCCATGTCATTATCATACAAAAAGTCCACATTTGCTTGAAAGCATCTTCCAGTTCAAAAAGAGTATCAGCATAACAAAGAAAAGGGTAATTTGGTTTCAGACAACTTCATATTTCACTAGTCTCCCTAATCAGAGAATAATACATCTTAACGGTAAATTCACCTAAATGCAACACCAACATAAGTACGGAAATCCTATTCTATCTCTGCCGTCTTTTGAATTGCCAATATATATTTTGAAATCTCTAACTAGAGCGATTAAAATTCGCCTACTACTATTTGCAATCTTTCCCGATTAAATCGAGATATGTACTTGATTTTCGAATGATAGATGTTAAATAATGTGCTCTACATTATTTCTGTAACTACTCTTGATACTTACCTGGAAGACAGTGCTTACTATAAGTTCAAAAATAGATAACATTACTGTGTATTGCCAATGAATACTGTGAACATCATGATCACTATTATCATCGCCTCCAATACCGGGCGATGTTAAAGGCCCCTTCGAAATTCCGCCACCTGTCTCTTCTGTGCTTTCTCTTCCTCAAATCTCCACCCGTCTCCTGCCTCCGGTCTCATGGCTCTCACCCGCGTAGGGTGGATCTGCCACCTCTCCTGGTACCCACTTGAGCCCTGCTGGCACCATGACGTACAATTCTCACCGCGTGGTGCAAAGGACATGTTTGATATATCTCCTTCTCCTTTTCATTTTTATCTACGATTAATGTGATTATTGGTATATGTAGCGTTCTTCGCGAATTATCAAGTGGAACAATATTCTCTCCAAGCCTTTCAGTGCTAGGTTATAAGCAGCGATGCTCTTATACAGTTTTCCTTTTGATATGGGAAGACTTTTTTAACGAGATGTGTGGTCGTACCAAAATGAAATTTATAATTGTGGCTTCACTGGACGCCTACCCTGTAAGGATTAGGACATAATATGTTTCTTGTTTATCAAATTACTCTTGAAAGATAGTCTGTGTTTCTTTATCTTCGATATTTTATTTAAAGCTAAAAGAACCAACACATCTGTAAGAAATCTGCAAAGCACAGAATTTTGATTATAACAAAATAATGAACTTTGAGAATTTATCAAAAGCCAAAGCAGGTGGTGTCCCTCCACAACACCATTGCGAATAAACGCATGAGAGAACCTACTCTCTTTCGACAAAAAGAATCGATTATCCAAAGTTGCATTTGTTGGCTGTTTTTCCACTCTATCTAGATATATCCAGTTATAAGTTTATATAAAAAGTACCTGGGAGCAAAGTCACATTCACATTTAATCTCAGTATTAACGGCAGCAAGATAAAGAATATTGACTGACCGAAATTAAAAAGGGTCAGAAGACGTCTGATTTGACGACTTTATGCAAAAAGTCCATAGTACCATAATTAGTTCCTCTTTGTTCTTTTCCAGTGTTACCGACTCGGTGAAATAAGCTGCAGGTGAATCATGGATTTTTTTTTTTTATTATATCGCAATTTTACAGTCATTATTCGGTATTAGCGATTCATAATAGCGCAGCTTACTCACTTTGAAGACACTGTCTAGGAAATCAGGGGAAAGCAGGCAAAATCGTAATTCACATGAATCAGTAATACAAACAGTATCATGATCTATCTCTAATAGTCAGCATTCATCGAAAACGGAAGTCATACGACGGTATTGCTTTTTCAGAGGACTTGGAACTCGATCGCAAACACCCCATCCTTAGAACAAGGCGACAAGGGAATGGGCAGTTTGCATAAAGCGAAACCAATTGACCTTCGGAAGGAAAGCAGCCAGATTTCATAAGATCTTGACAACTTGAGTGACAGCTTCTGAATAGCTCAGCTAACGGTTCATGCACCGAGCATTCATTTCAGCGATTTACAAACCTTTGTCGATCAGAAATACACCTGATATTCCATTAACCGATAAAACTGTTACCGTGATGAATGATCAATAATAATAATAATGATAATAATAATACCGGCGGAAACCTCTAACCTCCGCGATCAGCACAACCAAGAAAGTCCCAGCGTCTTAGGACGTGAGCTTTGTAGCAAAAACATCCGGCGTCTCAACCAATAATAATAATAATAATAATAATGATAATAATAATAATAATTATAATAATAATAATAATAATATTGTTAGTGCTGCCTTTCTTTTTGAAATAGAACATCGCCATTCAAGTCTTAACATCCCGTATATCACAAAAGGCTGAGTAACAACAACTTAACGAATTCCCCAAGTTCAACCCCATATAAGTGGCTAATGAAGACAGAGAGCTCATTACCAGGAAGTGTAAATAGTCAAATTAGTGGGAAATCTGCAGACTATAAACAGTATAATAAGAGAAAATTCCTTTTCACCGGAAACCTTCCCAATTCTGCAGTAACCACCAAGTTGTTTTCAGAGTCCAATTTCTTTCTTTTTAGTTTTCTGCAAAAGCCATTTATTGAGATGGCTATTTGTTTGTCCGTCCAGGCTTTCTATGTCCGCCCTCACGCCTTAGAAACCGCTGAGGCTAGAGGGTTGCAAATTGGTATGTTAATCCACCACCCATCAATCATCAAACATACCAGATTGCAGCCTTCCAGCCGCTGGAGTGTATTTGATTTAAGGTTGAAGTTAGCCATGATCGTGCGTCTGGCACCTCTATATGTGTCAACGACACAGGTCACCGCAGGGCCATGGCTGAGAGTTTCATACAACATTATACGCTGTGCAGAAAACTAGATTGCGCCGAGAAACTTTAGCGCATTTTTTTTACACGCACAGCGTGAGGCACTAAAGAAAAACATTAAAATTGAATGAATTTTAGCACAGGGCCCCAGATATGAGCTCAATGCTTTCTAATAAGAGTCATCCAAAATACTGTTTTCCAATCCTTCAACAAACTTCACTTTTCAGCCATCAACAAATGTAATACACACACATATATATGTATGTACGTATGTATGTATTGATATTACGAGCTGGTATACCTCATCCATTGGTTCATCTGACAGAAATAAATGAATGCGCGATTCAGAATTCATTAGCAGGAAAACAGATTAATCAATCATCTGTAAACAGGCTTTTTATTTATGTACTAAATGAACAACTTTATACAGTACATTGGATTTATGACCATACCTATAACCATATGCTCTATTGTGATGGAAATATTGATGACTTGGAGCATTGTCATGGGAGCGTGAATGCGTCAGGGCTTCGACTTCTAAGTGTTTACTGTTGCATAAGTAAATAGAATCAATTTTGACCTGGTAGCGTTCTGTTCAAATTGTTTAGACAATAATAATATCTAGAGGTAATGGATATCCTATATCGAATACGTTATCAGCCGATTTATCAAACAGTTTGATATTATGAAGAAATAGCTATATCATGATACTGAATATCCCACTGTCATTTCGACAAATATATTTCTGAAGAAGGCATATTCTTTCTCTTCAATATAGAGCTTTCGATTCTCCAGTCTTACTGTTTTCGCCATTCAGAGAGGTTTAATTAGCATTCCATGAACAAACGGAAGATATCTTAATACGCTTATTACATTACTCAAGAGCGGTACTGAAGTATTGTCTTTCATGTTCGTTTGGATATTCCCGTGGGTTCACTTTTCTTACGTTCATCACTCACGATGAAAACCAAACAGAGCTGTTACTCTCTCACTGTGTGAGACTGGATAAGAATTCCCGTTCAAAATATCTCGACGGCTAAAAGGGACAAAATATCCGGTATCTTATGATAAAACCCCAACTGATCATTGAAGAAATAACACCGGGTTGTATCGCTTATAACGTGAACTGCAGTTGTTTCGTCAGCGCTGTCTATTACATTACATAAAACGATAAAACAAGAGATCGTGGTCTCGAATGGAAGCTTGGTGACTTGTGTTATTTCTCACACAAAATCTAATCGTTCTTCGGTTCTTGACGAATCGCTTCGATATCCCTGGGCGCTTTCTGTACCACGGGAAAAAAATATAGCTAGATAATGGCATAAGTACCACACCAAAGCCGCAGACTATCATTCGCCTCTTTGCAAACTACAAAAATCTGATCGAGCGCGTAATTGGCGCCACCCTCTTGAAATATTTGATGACTTACAGAGCATTACAGAAAGCCTATTATGTATTTCCCCTGGGAATAATATCTTCAAACCTGATACAAGTCACAGCCTCAATAATTCACCCTTAAGTCGAGACGACCGTAATAGCCTGCGTGACATCTCGTTAGCAGTCGAATTCTTCTGAGTTTGGTTTCTGAAATCTATCTATCTATCTATCTATGGCGCAGACGTGATGAGGTAAGGAGATTGAAACTACTATAGACGTCTGCAAAGGTAATGGAAGGTTGGCTTTGGGGCTGACTCTCGAAATGCTGATGTTTGCTCTTATATTTTAGAGCTGAGTATTTTAAGGCGAATTCAATTACAAAACTAAGAATAATTTATGTCCAATCACTGAAAGTGATATCAGAATATATTTTCTTGGTTGCATAAAGTTGCTTCTCCACTCGAAATGGCACTACAAAGACCATGGAATCAGCCAGAATCATAATGAGATGATACCAGGCCTCCTGGCAGAAAAAGCCATTACTTTTGAGACGAGATTATCCAGTCTACCTCATAAAATGATGATTATTAACTCTGAAAAATCGTTAATATCTACTTTTAACTTCATCTCGTTTCATGTTTAGACAAGTGAATGACTAAAGTCTGCGGCAATTATTATAGTATGAAATGACAGACGTGCGTAATATGTGGCAATTATCATAAATCACGTAAAGTTGAATGCTATGAATGATTAGTGTCTAAACATTTATGAACAAAAAGATTTTTTGTGATCATGAACATTTACTAATAATGGCAATTTCGTACTGCTCATTAGTATATAATTCTGAAATAGTGTCAAATTTTTTCTTACTTTTTATTTCTTTCATTTGGGTTCTTAGCCCTACAAGAACTGTTCCTTTGATTAAGGGGACACGGGGTTACTCTTTGTAAGACCTCCGTTTTCTCTACTACTGTTCATTTGCCTTATGAGCTCTAACTGAAATGCAGCCATAGTACTAGAAATATAACGAATCTAATCTGAGCGAACTCACTGTCAGGGAAAATGATCAAATCATATAAACATATGTTAGGATTGAAACAACTACTCAAACGGAAAGTGTTTCTCATTTAGCATATGAAGAATACGACCTTAAACGACCCAAGAAGAGAGACAGACAAGAGAGAGAGAGAGAGAGAGAGAGAGAGAGAGAGAGAGTACTTCAAGTAATAAACAAAATACCTCATCATCACAGACTGTGGCGTCTAATGAGGAAAATTCGAGGGAGCACCAATGACAAATCTAAAGCCTTTGCTACTCGCGTTTAACTAACCACCAAAACTTGCGCTGAGTTTCTGTTGGGTTTGGGAAAGCAAGGCTTTATATGATGATGAAAGTAACTATCTTGAAATACGAACACCACTGCTTTATTAACACAGATTCCCAGGGCAAAAGCTATCAAACTGAAATTATACAGACTGATGATGCTAACTATCTTCTTTTGATTGAAATAGTCTATGAACAATTTTAATGTTTTAGTTTAATATGACTATGATTTAATTAAATTGTTCTTAGCTTCAGATGTTAACAAGGTTTAAATATCCTTAGATTATTCTCCCCACATTAGTCAGCAGTGGAGGAAATATTGATACTGCTGTTCTATGCATTATTATCTAAATGTCTGGATGTGATTTGCACTGTGACGAACCCAAGTACTTTATTCACTAATGATAATCACTTCTCTTTGCTAATTAATGAATGCGTATGAAATAGTATGAGCTGTAGTTTAGTTTTCTGTAAATGGACACTTTTGAGAAACTATTTGTCTGCCCTTCCGCGCTTTTTCTGTCCGCCCTCAGATCTTAAAAACAGCTGAGGCTAGAGGGCTGCAAATTGGAATGTTGATCATCCACCCTCCAATCATCAAACATACTAAATTGCAGCCCTCTAGCCTCAGAAGTTTTTATTCTATTTAAGGTTAAGGTTAGTAATGGATTGTGCGTCTGGTACCGCCACAGGTGCCGACAACACAGGCAACCACCGGGCCGTGGCAAAGTTTCATACATAATTATGCGCTGCACAATAATCTAGATTTCGCCGAAGGAACTTCGGCGCATTTCTCACTTGTTTCTGCTTAATGTTGCCTTGTGAAGTTATCACCACCGTCCTTGTAGCAATAGTAGTGGTAGTTGTTTTGGAAGACGGTTGACGAAAGGATCCAAATAAGGAGTCCGGGATTCCTGAAAATAACCGACATCTGAAATCTACCATAAGTATTCCGTTACTTATGACAGCGATGCAACAAAAACAGCTGTTCGACCACGAACGGCCGACCGGTGAGGAAGTCGATTATTTGGGAAGGGAGAACGCACTATGAACGTATGAGGTGTCCTTAACGTTCAAGCATACGGTTCTTGAACGTATCAGTCAATACGTTGCTTAGAGTATCATCCTAGGCGTAACTGACTGATTATATTATTCACCATAATTTTAATTTCATACATAGATTTTTCAGTTTACGTTTACTTGGGTTTACGGTGACGCTTAGAAGTGTTTTGTCTCTCAGTTTTATATGACCTCCAGAAGTACTTTGCCCTTCCAAGTTTGTAAATGATAAGAGTCCCCACAGCTAGATGTCCTCATATTAAGCAACTAGTTCAAGAATTTTTTGTCGTTTTTATCTCGCGAAACTTATCTTAGTTTATTTCTAGAATGACTGACAATGTAATTGGATGAACGTTAATCTGAAGTGAACAAAGGACATCAATCCTTTTTTTATTGTATAAAGTGATTGAAATATTATTAATTTTTATCTCATGCAGCTCCTGAATTTCCTTCGTATTCTTACTGGTCATAAGTGTGAATCCTTGACAATGCTGGTAAAAGAAACGGAAGGAAGGAGGTCAACATTTTCGATCTTAGTAGTAGGTTAAAAAAAAAAGATCTTGTCCCCAAAATTTCTGATTGATTTTTGTGCCGTTTGCAATGGATGTTATGTTTATTTTCTTAAAGAAGGTTTCATGTCATAGAATTTCGAATTATAACACAAGACATGCCTCATGAATGACTATACCGATCGTACTTCTGCTATAACTGTTGGGAAGAAGACGTCCGCGATCTTATGCCATAGCGAGGCATTCTGCTCGATGACGACTCTGTGCCTATTAAGCTCTTCTTGAAATCGCTCATTTTCTTTTGCAAAGGGATCTGCAACACAAGTAGTTGCGCGCCATCTGCACTAAGCAGCAATTCAGCCATCATAAAGATTTTTTCATCTGACTTAACACTGCAATAGCCGTTTCTCGTAGCTATGCAACAGTCCTTACACAGTTAGGATTCCCTCTTCACATCTCATTCAATGGAAATAGAAAAATAGGATCTTTCCTAGACAGTGAGCCCCCCCCCCCCAGGGGGATTGAACCGGTATGTATTCACCTTGGGGGGGGGGGGGCGTGTTTAGTACGAGCCTCTTGGGGATTACCGTTTAAACAAACAAAAGACTGTACATATGTTAAAGATCATAACCCCCGAAAATATTCGTCCTAGATAGCGAATCCCGGAAACCCTTGGGGTCACTACCAAGGAAAGATAAAAAAAAATAGAATCAGAACGAAAAGTGTAATTTATCTACTATAGTTAACATGATCTTACAAATAACAGGGGAATTCCGATAATTATATGGAGATCAACTAGATAAAATAGAAGTACTAAGTGTTTGTGGTTCTGAAATTACTCAGTGGAAACTTCATTAAAAAATTTTGATGTTTAGTTTATGAAAAAGAGTTTTTAAGAGGTTGGTATATATATATATATATATATATATATATATATATATATATATATTATATATATATATACATACATATATATGCATATATATGCATATATATGTAAGTTTCTGACTCACATCGAGATCGTACCCCAGTCTACCAAGTGAAAGGCCGGAGCGCTACCAATTGTCTTTCATTTCAACGACTGGGGTTCGATCCCGATGTGAGCTACAAATTTATTTCTCTGAAACACGTGCGTGTATGTTTGTGTGTGAGACAATTTTTCTCAGTACGCCTACATGTCCTTAGAGGAAGTGGAGCTAGCAGGATGAGCCTGCTAGCTCGTGACCTTTGAACCCTGTTTATCCCCACCACAGTCTGTTAACTACCAAGCAACTCGTTGCTTAAGTTAAGAGAGCTAAAGTGGGTTTTGAAAGAAGCTAGTCTATCCGTCCGTCCTAGCCTAAGAATGAGAGGAAGAGAAAGAGATGAGAAGAGAGAAGAGAAGAGAGAGGAGAAGACGAGAGAGAGAGAGAGAGAGAGAGAGAGAGAATATGCATATAAAAACGACGATTATAGTAATTTTCACCAATATGAAAATGCTAAATATTTCTCCATGTTATCTTACTATTCCAAGGATGACTTTATGGACAGTGTACTCTTAACGACAATGAACATGTACCAATGTGGTCGTATATAAAACAAGAATGGTTAAAGCGACCTATGCTTACTTAATTTCTGTAAGAAAACTCACAGGTTTTCTAGATTAAATCTTTTCTACAGACAAAAAAAGTCGAGAAGTGATTCCAATTTCATAACAGAACCAGACTGGTGAATCCAATGACATCGTGAGAAGTACAGGAAGGAAGATGGCCATAAGAGGTTACTAATCGGAGGATAATATCGAATATTTCAATGAAGACTTTAACTGTGATCAGGCACGTATTACACCCACTGAAGGAGCCATAATATTATAAACACTTGTCAGATTTTTTCAGATAGTTATTAAACGGTTGTTATTTATTGTAAAGGAAGGCGAACTATTAAAAAAATCACATAAGAAACAATCTTGGTTTAAAAAAACTTTAGCGAACTTCCCGAAATGATATTTAAAGGAAAAGGAAGCAAACGGAAATAAATATGAATAAATAGAAATGTTACTTTTTGTGATAATTGAGTGGTAGAATTGTCCTTCACAAACGGGAAACCAACATTTAACAGTAAAATTGTTTGGGTGATACCGAGCTCTGTGACAGTACTCTCTACATTATTCCATAACGCAGGTCGAAATAAATACTCCCTGTTATTTCAAATTAATAGATCATTACTGACAATTTAAATTCAATTTAAGTTCCATTTCATTTTGTATTCGTTATCTCTCATGTCAATAGACTTTTAAAATAGCCTTGCTCGCTTTGGAATGCCGTTTACCTCCTCCTAAATATTGTCAATATTGTCATCATTGTTTGTTGACATCGGCTGGCTCCTCGATTGTGGCGCGGCACTCCTCTCCTCTGCCTGGCGCCTCCTCCTCCTCCTCACTGTGACCTGTCCTCGGCTGCTGGAGGTCGGTTCGGTTCGCCATTCGATGTGATACTTTGATCTCCTCACTGCAGAACTTGATCAAGTCATACAGCACAACTCACTCACAGGAGGGGCAATACGGTATCGAATGAGTTCGTCTGGCTTGGGCTAGTTGACTTAATCTTCGGTGCAGTCGTCATACATAGAGGTAAATGAGAAGTTATCAGGTGTGGGTAGGTCCAAGGCAAGAGATAAAAGACAGTAGAAAGAGAATGGAGGCGGGATGGGCGGGAAGGGGATTGGTGTGTGGATGGGCTGAAGCAGGAGGAAGGGATAAGTAAAATTCAGTAGAAGAGAAAAACTTTTCTGAATTCATTGGATGCTCTCACTGGCCGCTGAAAGAACGGATTTCACCTTATGACTGCCAATGGCTTTAGGAATTTGGCTGTTGTCAGTAATTCGATGAATTTTCTCAGCGATCACGTTTGTAGGAAATTTTACTATCAAAATACTAGAGATTAATAGTTCCAAAAAGGCAGGAGAAAAGTGAAGTGGAAAGGGTTTGACTATAGTGGAATTCAGCAGTAATTGAAGAATGTAGTAATACTCTCAAAAAACATTTACACACCATAAAATGTACATGACTGTTTCGGCATTTGACGGAGAGTTCTAGTTGGATTCCCTGATTCTTAGAGAAAAGTCTCTAGATGTCATCATCGTTACTCACTTCGAAGTTACGATGCAGACAGTTTTTGATGAATGAAGCCCTAGTTACAATTACAGTTGCGGTTAAAGTCGGCCAGAAAGTTTTAGTTGAGAATGCAAGTTATTTACCAACAAACAGACGGGAATGAAACATAACTATGAATTCTTCTCCCGGAGTTTTAACTATTTCAACCAAATTTGTACTTTTTTGCTCAACATTATATCCCCCTAAGATATATGCATTGATTCTGATCTATACTTATTTCTCTTTTATTTGTCCCTTTGTTATGACAAGACCTATGCGTGCTATTCGCTTCTAAATTTCTGAAACAGAGTTTTGTTAAGAATGGATAACCGCTACCATTTGCTTTTTAGCTTCTGTTAATTATATAAAAAGGACCATATACTTAATCTAGTTAAGCAGCAGAATTCCATGGCAGCAGACCATGTGAATAAGAAAGAGAGACGGTAGAACTCGTTAAACAGATGGAAAGTTAGTTTCCATCCCTATGGAAGTCTCGTGAAATGTGAGCATCGTCTGCGAGTCATATCTACTGTAAAGCAACTTTGTTACGAGGAAAAACCTGAAAAAGCATATAGTATGATATATACTCAGTTGAAGTCTCACCCATGCAAGGCTGAATAAAATTTGTTCATAGCAACTAGTAACGCGAACTATAAGATAGCCGCTTTTGTCATGAATCAGTATTTTTTGGCTAATATCTGAATGAAGGCCCAAACATAATGTTAGGAAAGCCTGAAAGGGCAGCTATATGTCATTTCAGCGAGGCGCTTTCCATTAATTTCACTCACGAAAATTAACGGTAGATTCATTACGCTGAAAGGATGAGGTACTTGATGACTTTGAAAGGTTGAAGTCCTTCGTTGAACATCCACGCATGAGAACATTCGTGCATGTTCATCACCATCGCCTTCAGCGCCATAGCACACAATCGGTACCTGTGCAATTCCGCCATTTACGTCTCCTCGGTGGCGTATTCCCGAACTGTAATCGAGTACCGCGGGATCTTCCCTGAAAAAAGCTGGACGTCATATCTTAAAAACTAACCATAGAATCTTCTCGAAAATATCTTACTATGTTTCCCACACCCAATATACAGTGAAGTCAATTCTGCCCAAAACTAACCTAGGGGCATAAAAAAAAGGGGGGGGAGGGGGCTGGTGCAATACCAGTATAAATCTCGGGAATTTGCTTCCCGCTGATCTATCTTAAGGCCTGCAAACGAAGTTTGCAAACAATGCTTCCTAGTTTGGACAGAATTTATAGGCCTCGCCCAAATGGACCTGGGCCTTCCAGCTCTTCTGGTAACGGCGTCACCCGGATGACACCATCATGCACTGTTCACCCGTCGTGTGCCTAGGATGAGTGTGCGCGTATCATTGAGAATGAAATGTCAAGAATTAATTTATGGTAAATTAAATCTTGAGAATTAATTTACTATAAACTTTGAATCCATTATCTGCAGCAGAACAGAGATACTGATTATGTTGTATGCGATGAATGGCCAAAGATTTTCCACTCTCTTTTAGTAACTGTGCACTGCCGGTTACTGTGAAGTTCACTTGTAAAACTGCACTTTCAGATCTCAAGATCCTAAATGACTAAAATCTCATGCTTTATATTTCCATTTGTCAGTTTATAGCAGCTTAACTACTTGAGAGTTAACAGTGCAGCGAATACCTCGTAAATCTGGTAAGCGATATTTTTTTTATTCTTGCTGGTTTGACAGGACTCGATGTAGGCGCATTTCAGCTACTATACTTGCCAATGTTTCTCATTGAACATCCTTTTCATAGCCATAAGCCTTCTAACTTGACGAAATTTTCAATTTTCCATAAGTTTGTGAAGCACGGAATGCATTGCAGTAAATATATATATGGTTTAGCTATGTGTAAACTGTCATTAACACGCGAATCTACAATACCCTTCATGTAGTTCGAAAGGTATATTGCCTTATAATTAGAGTTGTGTAATATTTTGTCTTTTAAACAGTTATAGAATCTAATAACTTTCTACGTTAAGCTCTTTACTTTTTATTTTTTTTAAATCACGAGGTGGGCTCTCTCGTGTGAATGAATGTCACTTATGGTGGTTTTTATTGTTTTATCTCTTTTGTTGGTCTCTGCCATCGCAGACAAGAAAGTTTGGATGGCCTTTTCAGAATCTTCCGGACAAGAGCATAATATGCTGTATACGAGTATATAGCATTAACTGGCAACTGAGACCAACTTGATGAGTTGCCAGTTGATGAAGAACCACTATTAGTGCCATTTCATTCACGCCAGAGGTGTATCTCTAGCCTCATTGGGAAATCATGTGCTTTCAGAGTTGAATAACAAAGATGTAACTAAATAAAAGGATTAGAAGATCATACAACGAAACGCGATTCTCTCCGAAACCCTTTGGCATGAGTTGGATGTTAAAGGTAGTCGGCATCGAGCAAAGCGACTAGTTTTGGTACTACTGAATGCTAGAAGACACTTACTTATGAAGTTTGTTTTGGTTTTGTAAATTAATTGGTCTGTACTAATTACTAAGACATGATAACAATCAAGATAAAAAGAGAATGAATATTATTAACCAATGCACTTCATTATTATAGTCTTCCTTACTCTCTCTCCCTTAGATTTCGTATTTAACCCCTTAGTGGCAATTACTGTGGCCACCTTCCTGTCACAGAACCCACAAGATTTTCCCGCACATTAACTTTATGGCTATATGCCTAAGTGATTCCCACATTGAATTTCTTTGCCTAATAAAGGTTCCCCAATCATGCAGCCTCAGAGGTTTCAGGGAATTTTGCTGGTAGCTCAGTTCTGGTTAAATCTGACTGTTCTTTACCATCTCGACGCTGTTTTGCCAATGTAGATAGGAAATTTGTCCATTGCCACATGTTTCTGGTTGTACCGCTCTCTTTGATGGAAGCAACACTTCCCCCAGCCTTACACCGTACCGGGAGCTGTTCAGCTGTTCGATTGTTTTAGTTCGAACTCCTGGACCGCTCGCAGCCACCAGTAGGCTGCCGTTTTTCAACCGCTGACTTTCGCAAGTTTTATGCTTTCCGGGTTATAGCCGGAAAGGGCAACAACATATAGTCAATAAAAAGCCAGGTATGGCAAACGGGTGCAAGATACTTCACAAATATCGATGTTTTGTAGATGAACACAAACGACTAAAATATATAAAACCCATCCACTCTTTTTCCACTGACAGATTCATAGTTCAGTGATAGGCTTAGGATAAGCTATGTGCTTTAGCCTACGTCGAAGTGGGCGGACCTGTAGCTTCTGAAAAATTAATTGCGAAGTATGAGATGTGTAGGTTATTTAAACTTTATAAATTGCCAAACTTTATTAAGCCTCTTTAATTACATCACAGCAATAATGCAAGTACTTCAAAGGTTTCAAACGGGTGTGTGGTCGTCTGCTATCTCTCCTACCTAGGACTGACTAGAGTTGCATTTTCCCACCCAAGCCTGACGTCATTAAAAAAAAAAATTATATTTCAAAAATTTTTTTTATGCTTTTCTTTTTCGTTTTCATACGAAATACATTTGGGGTTATAAAGTAATAATGATTTTTTGTTTAAGTTTACCAAAACTGAAATAAACAAATACTAAACAA
>NC_061089.1:4033998-4041498 GCF_015104395.2 Macrobrachium nipponense | reverse complement strand
ATACCTTTATTTATGGATTTATCAAGTTCCAAACTTTCGTGATTCAGTTATACATATATATATGCATGTATGTATATATATATGTATATATATATATATATATATATATATATATATATATATTTGTGTGTGCATGGGAGATTGTTCGTTTTTGTGTGTATCATAATAGACCTACTATTTCTAAATTGTGTACAGTAGAATATTGTAGTCATTATATGACCACTTTATTCTAGTGTAGTGTTAGCATAGCAAATCATAGGCCATTGGGTCAAATCCAGATGTTAAAGTCTTGTTTTACTATACAAACTCACACCCACACATGCATGCATGTATTATTTATACATACATATATATATATATATATTATATATATATCATATATATATATATATTATATATATATTATGATGTATATTGGTGTAAATAGAATACATAGACACACACACACACACACAATATATATATATATATATATATATATATATATATATATATATATCATATACAGATATACAGATATGCCTGTGGTGTTTCCGTTCATGAGTGTGGGCCTGTGTATGTGTCCTTTCAGTTATACCACATTATCTCTCACGTTCATGGCATGTAACGTGATAATTACTTAAGCCTAGTGTGAATGAATTAATGTAGCGCTAGCGGTGTTACTTTTGGCACCAGGATGGATGTTTTCGTTCGTGACCAACAGTTCCAGATCTACCGACGCTCCACGATTCTCACCTTTACTCTACGCTAGTCCGATGGGGCGCGATATGTCGGTGCAAAACTTGTGCGGAATTAGTAGTTATCACAGAGTCCCAGTGAAAATAATACAGCAAAAGCGCAGATACAAATACATTAGTAAACGATTACATTTAATTCCGCTCTCAGCCACTCCTCACGAACCAGAGGAAAGAATGCTCATTCTAAATGTGAACTGGAAACTCTAGTCTTCAGATGATTCCATTAAGTGAGGCATCGGAAAAATATTTAAGTCTCTTAGGGCTTAAGCACGGGGGAAGAGAGAGAGAGAGAGAGAGAGGGAAGAGAGAGAGAGAGAGAGAGAGAGAGAGAGAGAGAGAGAGAGAGAGAATATATATGTATATACGTATATTTTTCACTGAGACACGCACAGCTGAAGTCAACTGGGAGGAATCTCCTGTAATATTGAGAGGTCCCTGATTAAATGATTCCATTTGACGGATCAAAGGGTTTTCCCTTAACCAATGCAGTGGAACTGAAAGAGTCGTCATTACGTGCCAGTGATCTCTATTTGACACTTGCGGAGGCAATATCGCATTACTCCGGCTTATCTATGGAGCGATTATTACTCGTTGTGAACAAATACTTAGAATGAAATTGGATAATGCTGGCTCCCTTATATTCCTGAATGGGTATTTCGTTTTCCGTTTTTTCTTTCTTCTTCTTCTTCTTCTTCTTCTGTTCTACGAAAAATTTTGATACTTTGTTTTAGGAACTCTCATCTAGTGGGTAATAAAGCTACGAATCATGTACTTGTAGCGCTGCGCGAGGCTTGACTCTAAGGCAACTAGATACAAGTAAATCTGCGGAATATGTTTTTCGATGAATTTAACTTCGCCGCACTTTGTATTTTATTGTGCAGCTGGCAGCAGGGAACGATCTTTTAAATGTTTCAATCCAATTTGGAATTAAAGGAGATTTAGCATTTTTTATTTAGAATTATAATTCCAGTAAATCAGTGCTTTAGCAATTAACGTTATGGACAGAAGACGATATAATGATTTTTGCTTTCAATTTATATTTCATTTCTCTCTCTCTCTCTCTCTCTCTCTCTCTCTCTCTCTCTCTCTCTCTCTCTCTCTCTCTCTCTCTCTTCAAACGTAAAAGCATACGTTCATATGGAAAAGGTGATAGTAGTATCCTACTACTATATACTAGAGCACAATGAGTGGCTATATATTTATTTTTTTCATCATATCTAGCATACGGGAAAGAACCTCGCGTTTAATTATCCCAAACTCTTGAATAAGAACATATACATAGAGAAACATGTTCGGATTATATTGTAAGTAAAATGCAATTTCTTTGGACGGGCGGGCATACCTGTTAGGCATAAATTGCGAATTATCAAAATAATGACACCTGCGTAATTGTAAGGCTCAGAATAAGTGTCGAAATTGTATCGCAGTTAACGAAGCTACAAGCATTGGCATAATAGAACGTAATATCAATTATTCCAGATATATGTAATTTCACACAACTCGCTACCAGGACTGTAAATAAAAGGCATCACCGTTCTTCTGGAAGGACGAAAACATTGTAGGAATATTAAAGATTTCGGAATAAGAAACTGAGTGCCCTTAAGGAGTTTACGTTGATTAGGCACTGTTTTGGCTATATGTATACCTATATATGTATATATCTACTTGATGGCATTGTCGGTAACACCACTGAAGTCCTGATTTCTCCTCTGTGCGTTGCTGGTTCGAATCCATGAGGGGACGAAATTATTATCAACAAAAAAATTCCCCTTCGGTTAACATAAATGTAAATATATTAATTCCGAGGCAGAGCGAATTGGATATTGAAAGACATTTGTAGCTTAAAACATGTATATGACTCACGGTGTTGGTGATAAAAAACACCTATAATATATATAATATATATAATATATATATAGATATATATATAATACTATATATATATTTATACTATATATATATATATATATATATATATATTCTATAACTATATATATATATATATATATATATATATATCATATAATATAATATAATATATATATATATTTATATATATAGTATATATATATATAATATATATATATATATATATATATATAATATATATATATATAATATAGAATAGTAGGCGCGTGGATACATAGGCAAACAATTAACCGGCAGAAAGTATGAAAAAGGAGTAGAGTTGTTGCGCCCAAACAGGTGAGGTCATGCGTGCGTGCTCCAGAAAGGGCCGGCACGGCATTATTCCCTGCGAGTGAATACTAATGCCAGGAGAGCAGAAAAGTAAAGGTATTGATTTGGTATCTGTTAACGATAATGGATATTGGTGGTAAATGAACTAGGAGACATATCTGTTCACACATACCGAGTTATCGCTTTAGAATTAACATTCGATTGTCATACACTGCCTAAACTGCTTATGCTGCCTTAGCGAGTGATGGTCATTACGGTCATTCGTAATTCAATACCAGGTAATGAAACCGAGTCAATAACATTGATAATTATCTAGATTCTCATCATGCAACGGAAAAATCGCATTGCCGTCTCTGCGCTCTGCCGTAGGCATCTGGTACGGGGGTTATCTCGAACCCCCTCCAGGGGACGCGTTACACAGCATCAAGGAAGCCAACGAGAAATACTGTCGCACTTACATTGCACTTCGCCATTTCACAACTTTGAGCCTATGGGGTTCTTGTTAGTTACTCCTGCTGATACACTATGCTGTCTTTTTGAAGTAGCACCGACTCTTTGCTCAGAGCAGCCTGTACTCAGCGCTATTGTCGTCAATCTTTATACCAGTATGTGGCTACACATTTGAGAATTTCTCTCTCTCTCTCTCTCTCTCCGCAAAGATTACTGATCAAGGGTTGTATAAAACTTATTTAATCGGCCCTTGTTCTTTCTATGGTTACTTGATGTATTGCAAATGAGGTGCTTAGCATAGATGTTGAAACAGAACTAGACAAGAAAGTTCAAGTGTTTGAGGACAAAAGGGCCCAGTAGAAGAAATACGAGAATATATTTCTAGAAGCTCAAACCGGCTGTGATACCGACTGACGGAAGCCTTCAGAGCTGAGCAAAGGTTTCAGATGATTCGTCGTGCGCTAGAGACAAAAATTAGATAATGAGACAAAAAGGGAAGAATGAACAATGGGTTGCTCTGAAGAGAAGAAAGTTATTTTTTGGCAAAAGAAACCCTACATTTTGTTTTATTCTACCAAACTGAGACTAAAACATGATCTTTTTTATAAATGCTATGAAATTGTTACGAGAAGGAAAAAAAAGTAGTCCATAAATTAAGTCACAAGAGAATTTCAACTAAACTCTAACTCACTGTAACTAAAGATGCTCAACGTTTTCATCCATCCTATAGATTCTTAGTAGGTCTGTGGATCGGTCACTGATATCGTCTCTCTTTACGAACCACATAGGCAGTACGCTTTATCATCAAAATACATGAAGACCATATTCATATACGTATATAGATATAATTTTATCAATATATATATATATATATATCTATATATAATATATATTATATATAGATATTATGATTATTATTAAATATATATTTATGTGTGTGTATGTACGTATGTATGTATATACTTTTACACAACCAACACTAATAATGACAGCTGTGTATATATTACTTGCATTCTCTACTTAAAGACATGTGTAGACAAGTTCAGTCAGCCATAGTAGCTCCACTTACAAGTTGAATGAAGGGAGGGCAAAAGCGCGGAAAAAGTCAGATTTTTTATGATGTTACGGTTTACCTTCGTCGAACGTCAGTAGCTGCTGCAATGGTGTTGAAAGTAGAGTATATTGGTTGTGTCATTATTCATAAGAGAATAATAGCCAGTTTTTCAGCGACTCTGAAAGTACATACAAAAGCCCCGAACAGCTTTGATTTTTTGAGCTGACGAAAACAATTCGCGGATTCACGAAGTATTGGACACTTTGTATTGATTGCCTCTTACGCACAGGCATTTATTTGCATTTCATGAGCATTATTATTTGTTAGTTCGGTCAGACAATTTCACTTCTAAACAAAAGCAACTTATCGATGTCTGTCATAGATACTTTTGTCATTTCAAAAAATACAGTTTCCCACTTCATTCTGTACTTGGCCTTGACTCAAGGTTTCCTGTATGAATCATTTTACTCAGTAAGCTCACTGCAGCTGACTCACGAACTGATCTGAACCGAATAGTTGCTGAGCTGAAGAAGTGGATGGTTTGAGCAATGCCGAGACATCAGTTTTTTCTAGAGGGGAGCAATTTCCTGGGAAGTTATCGTTGTTTAATAATATTACTTTTTGGAGTTCATCTACCTTTACATAAATCTCTCCAAGTAAACTGACAATCGCGTTGGTTCATGCTAAAGAATATCGAGGTACAAATTTATAGTTGCCAGACGTGATTCTTCACTCAGATTTTATCTAAGAATCACAGCTTAGGTGACACTCCGTGAATGCCTTCCTTCAATTTTGAATAGTTGTTCCGAGTCTAGGGGACTCGACCAGACAACTTAATTATATCCTCGTCAAACGTACGTAGTCCTTTAGTACAAGCCCGTTGGGGATCACCATGAAAATATAAACAAAAGAGTATATATATCATAAGATAATGACCCCTTAGACTAGATAACGACCCCCAAAAACACTTTGAAGTCACTTATCCATTTCAACTTCATGGGAAAGAATAATAATTAATAATTATCTGGCGTCGTGACTACCAGGATTCATGGGAAAGAACATGGTAGCGGTTTTATTTGCTATTACGTTATGTATAGTTATAAATCTGTATTCAACACATTTAAAACACTCTGCTTCTTAAAAGTTTAGTTTAGGGTGCAACTACGATGTAAAATTATTTGCCTATACTAGTGCTGTTGTTGAATTCTGTGATCTCAATATATTGAAGAGTGGAGCAAAATTTTCATTCCTCTCTGCTGACGTCTCCTGAATTTCAGGTGTATCGTTCTTTTTTTTCATTTCTTTATTTTTATTTATTTATCTGCCCTTTCCCAATAAGTGTCGCTCTCTGTGGGCTGATTTCCCTCTGGAGCCTCCTGGGTTCTGTTGACTCTGTCCAAGAAGGTTTTCAGCTGAAGACCTAAAGAGAGAAAGAATTCGTTGAAGGCTAATTAAAAAATGTAATCGAGTCAGCTCGAAGGCATAGACATCTGATCGTGTCCTCTCCGAATAATTCGAAGCCAGACGAAGAAAGGAGTCATGTCAAATTCTAAATCTTTTTGCCCTCACTCATCATCCGCTTTAGACGTTTGTCGCTCAAGCCAAGTGTCTGATTGAATGAATTCGAACTGTTATTCTATAAAGGTAATTTTTCTATCAATCGATTCCTTATCAATATATACCATAATTTTCCTTTATGTATACCGACAAACAATTGAAAAGACAACACTCTCTGCAGAATACTCTAGCACATTTTACACGGTGAAAATCAGTGATTGGCGCGATATTTAGTTCCGTTAAATCTGGAATCATCCCATCCTGTCATTCTTTCCGATTTATGCAATCTTCCTGTAGACTTCCCTTCCCACCCGCCTTGACATAAGAAAGAACTGAGGTAGATGGTGAAATTCACATAGTTTTTTTTATTTATTTCTTTTATCTGGAAGCAATATTCTGTCTCGAGAAACTTATTTCTGGGACGGTTTTCAGAGGATACTTTTGCTTCAGAAATCTGAGTGCAGATATAAACAGGATTAACAAACTGAGAAACAGAATGAAAATCAATAAATCTACCGTTCAACAAACTATTCCTTGAGAGATGAAGAAGAAGAAGAAGAAGAAGAAGAAGAAGAAGAAGAAGAAGAAGCAGAGGAAATGCGGTCTGAAGAGGGCTGGTGTCTGGAGAAATGGGATTAATCTCATCATAGACATTCAAGAACACTCATGTTACCCTATCCATGCCCAGAGTGCCATAAACGTTATAATCAAATCGAGGGGAGAATGCAAAGACAAATCAGACGTTTTCTTTTCAAAGGAAATTGAACAAATAAAGGTGGTTCGATAACTGCTGCAGATCACCATGAGAGGAACAACCTTCCCCTGGACCTCTGAGACTGCAAGATATGGCGAGAATTTCGAAAAGGAAAACAGATCTCAGATAAATAGAATAGAGGATTTAGACCAAAGGACAAGCTGAAACGTAAATGGACAGTAAGGTTTGAAAGGTGTAATAGGAGAAAATGTTACAGTTGCACTATGAAATAATTAATGCCTAAAGTACACCACGTGAGGTGCACTGACGGCGCTACCTCCCTACGGAGGAGTGATTCTAGAAACCTGTGTTATGTCAAGAACAGTGAGAAGTAGCTGTTAACTATGCGTAAAAAAAAAAAAAAAAACAGAACCATGCCAAGGAAACTGAACTACATTATAAGAGAATTTCAATCCGTGGAACATACCGTAAAATTTCAGTGGATATATTCTAATGCTCTTAAAATATGACAATAGATGTAATACTTAATCACTTAACTATGTGATAAGCAGTTCTTTATCCCGCATGCAAGTGAAAGGCAACCGGTCTTTTTCCAAGAAAAATATAGGATAGTGAAATCTACAAATGTTATTTGATAATGAACTGAAGTAACATTACAGGGAATGGAGAAAAAGAAAGGCGCAATATCTACCGAGTAAAAAGGTTTTTTTTATATTTGGCAAGACAAAAATACTGAAATATCAGAAAACAAAAAATGGCAATTATTTGGGTGAATTCTAAATTATTCT
>NC_061089.1:4023998-4028998 GCF_015104395.2 Macrobrachium nipponense | reverse complement strand
CCCTTCAACTACCTCTTTGCATTGCCTTCAGCGCTAAATTCCCGATAGTGCCCCCGTGCTTAGCCTAGATTTAGTTAATTAGATGTCGTTCTACAAATCATTAATTGTACTTTAAGCGATTATCATTTTTATTTCAAAACATCCCATTTTGTTCACGTATTTAATATAGTACACACTCAGGTTTATTCAGGATTTTATTTCGAAAATCTCCTGAGTGGAATCCATTTGGGCTGCTAATGACATTGAATATTCTTTTGTCTTTCCAAATTCCATCATATGTGAAGGTTGACAGCAGAAGTAGTCATCAGTATTTATGTTGTGACTCTGTTACTCGGACGACAAATTCAATGATCAGTTTTTAGCATTTTGTCTGACATGACGTCCTTTACAGAGACACCATCCAATTTCTGGCCCAGTAAGCCCTTCGCTCTTAAAACTAATTGTATCGTATCTATGACAGTTAGGGGATATTTCCCTGGATTAAAAATTAATGGACAAATATTATTAACTCTCTGGTTAGAATAAAGGGTTTGGAGCAAGTAAAAGGCAGGAAATGATATGGCGTTATTAAATGAAATATCTTTCACAGAATATGGGGTATTTGTTATTGACCCTTGCAACGCCAGGTAACTTCCAATTAACGAATCCATTAGCTAGTTTATCTGCTGTGAAATGAGAGCAGCATTTACAGCAACGGGCGAGCTTCGTCCTGCCTATACCTGCCACACTCCACTCACAAAGCTGTTGGAGAGAATGCACGGGGAGAATGGACAACCTCTATCGACTGATAGATTCGTGAGAAGCTTGAATTGGCGTCTGGCTTGCATGAGGACGGGACGTTCTTGGGAGCAGCCTCCTCGGGGCTTCGGCTAAGCTTTCCACCAGTTGCTCTGTCTGATCTCTGTCACAAGATCAAAACAAAAATAGTATTCCGGCTTTGAGTAGCCATCGCACGCCTTTAATCAGCCCCTTTTCCAATGATTACCGTGGAATTTGAACCGACTCCTTTGAACATTTCTATTGGAGTTACTGATTCACAAAACTAATAAATAAATTATTCGTGTTCAATACTGTGTTTTTAATGACGGTAAACCAGATTGATCTTTTCTCTACTTATTTATCCGATACAATTCATCTGCGTACTTTACATAGCTGTTAGACAGATTGAAAAATAACGATTCTAAGTAATGATTTTTGTTGAAGTCTAGAGAGTACCGATGAAAAGCACGTTTATCATTATATGAGGATTACTTACGTTTCTTATGAATATAAAAGAACGTACTCCAAGCTAAATAATTCATCGCAGTATTAGGTTTTGAGTATGAAACCCAAAGTCACGAACAAGTCTAAACTATGCGCCGTTTTAGTTCTCGGATTATGACTTTATAGGTCGACTGCGTTGAAAGCCCGAATGAAACAAAACCCTCAGGAATAAACAGATAAGTTAACAGAAATCACAAAACTATGAAGCATGAGAAGCATACTCAATTCTCTTTCTAAAAAAAAAAGGTTGAATAGCACCTCTATAACATCGATTCACTGTTTTCTTTCCCGTCCAGAAGTCTCATGGTTTCCTTCAATGCACAACTTGGGGGCGATCTTCCTGTATGGCTTAGAAATTTTGAATGGTGCACTACGATTGCGAGGACAACTAATAGAAACATTTAAAATACCGAAAGGCATAACAAAAGTAGACAGTAACCTATATACGTTTAGCGAAAACAAGACAAGAAATAATGGAAGGAAACTAGAACTGTGACACATGGAATAAACTGCCAGCAGAAGTTGTAAACAGCAACAGTGTGGAAGAGTTTAAAAAAGAGCTAGACAAAATCATTAGGACACTGTAAGTGAACAGTAAAACGGGTCCCTAGAGATAAGTGAGCGCATGATGTCTACTCGGATGGACTAAGAAGTCTTTGAGACATCGTAATGCTTGTAACATCCCTGAATTTTGGTAACGTTACTCCAGTGCCATCATTGTGTTGTAGCTCGACACAAGAACAAGTTCCTAGCCGTTTAACGGCACCTAATTAAATCACTCATAATCTGACATAGAAAAATATAGTGATAGAAACGACAGAGACACCGTGCAGAGGGCGCTGAAGATGGATATGACGCGATCGGTTTTTCACGGCAGTCAAGCAGAAGGTGAAGACAGGCGCAAATGCTGAAGTGTTCGCAAGAGAAGAAATGGAAGAGCAAATGTGAGCACGGGAGAGGTTGTGAGGGGAAATGGAAACCGGGAGGATGGAGCAAAATATGTTAATATGGATGGTAGAAGTATGAGAGCCGCTGACTCGTTTAGGTATTTCAGAGCAAATGCAATAAATAGTGGTAGAGCAAAAGAAGTAGCGGTTCACATCCTTGGAATAAGAGTAATATGAAAATTGTAAATAAAGATGAATGCGAGAACGTGACACAAGAGTTATAATAAAAATACAAACACGTGTTAAGGAAACCAGGATGCTTCTACAGAGTATAATCGAAATGGGAGATTTTAGAATGAACGGAAATAAAGAATGAAAGTCAATTTATCCATAACGGATAATTGACTTCTAAGGAGGATGAAGGAAGACCACTGCTAGTAAAAAGGTGAAAGAACGAAAAATGAAACGCGGGTTAAGTAGGAAACTAGGACAACAGAAACACAACAGTTTGACGAGTTAACGAGAAAATCCTGTCTATTCATATGCACTTCAACTAATCTCCATTTCAGCATCGTATTACCTAATGAAGTCTGAATCATTTTCGCTAGAGAGGTCCTCGAGAAATTAGGGACATTAAAATCTCCAGGTCATTATCTGCTTCCCTATTTATCATAAGAAGGGCAGCAGGACCTCAGTCATCTGCAACTGACTGAAGGAGATCGGAAGGACAAAAGTCTTTCGAAGCAATTCATCCATGCACATTAACACACAAACCAATTCATAATACTATATATATATATATATATATATATATATATATATATATATATAATATATATATATATATATATATATAATTATATATATGTGTGTGTGTGTGTGTGTGTGTGTGTGTGTGTGTGGGTGGGTGTTTGTGTGAATAGATAGACTGAGAAATAGATGGATTTCGGTCAAATCACAATAAGGGCGAATTGCTCAAGGAAGTTGGGTCCCCCGAAGCTTCATCTGCTAATGAAAGCAGCATCATGACTCTCACTAAACAAGCAGCTCTCGGAGTAGAGGGACACCAACGTTTTTAAAGTCAGGTAATTATTCGAGTCATAGAAATGATAATACCGTTGTTGAAGAGCGCTCCAGATGCTTGGGAGCTCATGTCGAAAGTTACCCCAAAACACATCGACTTTCGATTGGCGGTATGCAAGTGAGTTTGAGCAATTGCGCGTCTACGGATGAGAGTGCACGCGCGTGCGCTCGCATAGTAGACAGAGTGTATTATATTGATGGGAGTTGTAAGTGTATCCAAGCGTCCTCCCAGGAGACCCACCTTCCCTACACAATCTGGTTAACGCGCCCAACTGTGCTGAGGGTAGGGAGATGGCCTTCCTTGGTGCTATCCATCACCCCCCAACCCCCTGCGGCTCTCAAGCGGCGGTTTTATTTCGTTTTCCCTCCCTGTTTGTAGTAAGCGTTGGGCTTCCCTCTGTCGCCGCCATGTTGGAATGGCGCTGCATTTCTCTGTTTGGCAGTTGTCAGTCCATGGTTGTTGTCGGAATCTTCGCCAGCTGCTGACTTCTTCATTCTTGCTAAAGAAACCGCAATTAATATATAATACATCTATCTATCTATCTATATCTCTCTCTATGTGTATATATATTATATAGATATATATATATATATATATATATATATATATATATATATATCTAAATATATACATATATATATATTATATATATATATACATATATATATATATACATATATATATATATAGTATATCATATATATATATATATATATATATATATATATATATATATATATATATATATTGTAATTGCGGATTACAGTAACTGTGTTATTCAGTCGGAGCCCAGATTCTTTTTGCTCTTTCTCTGATTTTTAATCCAATAGCTTTCGACCCCGGTCAGGCTAAATTGAGTTAGAACCCATCTCTTTTGAACTCTGTGGAAAGAAAGACAGAAACACCGAAAAGTAAAAAAAAAAAAAACAAACAAACAGAAAAGAGGGATTTCTTGACCTTGTTCAATCCTTTGCAGTGGGGCTCGTTATGAAATTCTGCAAATTGCAGCTCATAATGTGCAGCTACTTGCCCCATATGCATGACCGTCAATAAAGCCCCTCTTGTTGATATGAACGGCGACCTTTTATGCCTGATATATTTACAATGCGGAGACGATTCTCTGTGAAATTGCAACTGACACAATTTACAAACAGGTTCATCTTATGTCTATTTACTTTGGAGTTATTAAGACCAACTGCACATGCGCGAGTTCCGGCATTTACGTGACGGGGAAAGTATGGTAGTACAGTTTAATCACATCCGCCTGACACCTCCAACAGGTAAGTCCCGTCATATTAAATCAAATGACTTGAAGTGTCGTCGAATTGGACCTCTCAGCTGCCACATTAAAAAAAAAAAGGGACTTGTGCGTGAGCATGAGTTGTTGTCGTCAGTGAGAAATTAAAATAAGACTTCTTTGTCCCGGTATCGACTTATGCACACAAAAGTTTCCAGCGACCTCTGCCTAACCCATTGTTGTAACTGAGGCATTAGTTTTCGAAGGCAGAAAGCGAGAAGGGTTAAAGGGAGAACAACATACCTGGGATTACCGATCGTTAATCAAAAGCTAAGACGAAGTGATTATACGGAACATCTGGCAACCCGGAGGACTGCAAAGGAAAAACCATCATTGATTTCTTTGTCTTCCGATAAGATGCTGATTTTCGCTGGAATTCAAACCACATAGACAGATAAACAGGTAACGCGTGTTTAGAGAGAAATCGAGAACGCCAAGCAGTTTTCAACATGTCACCCTTTTTCAAGAG
>NC_061089.1:3986498-4018998 GCF_015104395.2 Macrobrachium nipponense | reverse complement strand
CACCGGTGTTGCAACAAAGTCGTCATGTTCGGGTAAATCACTTAACCAGATAAAGTTGTTTATCCGAGTGTTTAGTTGTTTGCTGTTTTCCTTTGCTGACTTCCATTTACAGTATTGTAATCTCTAACATTTCATATATGCATCTAAAGCTAGTTTATTGCTATTGTGTCTATTCCTACTGATTATATTTTTCAACCCCTGCCGTCCATAACCCAATACTATCATTTCAGCTCTTCGACTTCTGCAAAAATGGACATTTCAAAAGCTGAATAAAAGCTGGATGTAACGAACTACAAGCAGAGAGAGAGAGAAGAGAGAGAGAGAGAGAGAGAGAGAGAGAGAGAGAGAGAGAGAGAGAGAGAGAGAGAGAGAGATGGGAGGAAGCATAGTACACTTAATTATGGCGAATCTCATAGGATATGGAGATAAGCATTTTATGCTGAAATATTTTCCCTCGTTTCAAGTTTTATTATGAATTAGCAAAACCTTTTCAAGAGCACAGCTTTTTGCGGAGTGAATTAGTACTTATTGTTCCCTGGTTTAGAGGCTCAAATGCCTTTATCGAAACCATGTATTTAGATGAAATGAATCGGTATAAAAAAAATCAAGACCATATGGGGTACCAGGGTCAGTAACTGAAAATATCTACTAGTATTCAATCTTAGACAGTGAAAGCCACCAACAAAGAATAATTCTAACAGGAGACGAATAAACAGGAGTCGGAGAGTTTCCTAAAAACCTCAGATGTATGAGATCTGAAACTTTAAGCGACTGAGGAGTTCCAAAAGAAGGCCATGAGCCTCAGTGACTGGCTTTACTTTGTAACTCAAAGGCTCTTTTCATGTTTGTGCACTTAAAGAAACACATTTGTCAGATGGCAATTATAGATTACACAACATAGAGCTATGTACATAGGTTAGAAGATATAATTCACTGGAGGATGCCGGGTTGGATAGATCTAGATGCTATATCACGGAAATGATAAATTATGTTTAATACATTATAGACTACGGTACTGTCCCCCCAAAAAAGTACCTGTAAAAATATCTCATCAGAATAAACATTCTTGAAGTAATGTAGGTTTATTCTGTAATTAATGAAATACACCACGTCTCTTAAAAAAATGCCTAAGACGAATTTCCTTCTTGCTGAAGGACACCGATGATTCTTACTAAGTGCCTAATGTGAAATCTATCCTGGCCTTGGATTCAAGATTTCATAATCAAATAAAGAAAAATTCAAAGAATAGCTCAGATCAATTTGGAACAGCTTAATGACTTTGTTGTACACCGAGACCTTACCATTACAAACATCAATCAAAAATACGAATATTCTCCCGTGCACTGAGATCCGATTGCTCTTCTCCTCTACGTATAGAGGACAGAAAAGATACATGCAATTCTTGATCTTTTGATAAGATGAGAATGGTTGCTATAAAACCAAACCATAATGAGGTAATCGAAGCAAACAAATGAATGAATACATTAGGAGGACGAACTGAATTTCGTTCATTTAAACTATGGCAGACCCAAGTGTTGTGATAAGATAACAGACGGCGTTTGGGAGCACCAATGAAAACGGGGAAAGGCAGAGCCAGGGTCGCAGTCTCTACTGTAAAGAAGTTCTTTTATATTTCACGAACCAAACTATCTACGGAAGTGAGGCGAAATCCGATTAAGACTGACCGTCAGTCAGGATATTGTCCAGAGAAAGGAGCGGGCTGCTTAAATGGGTATAATACTTGATGGTGAGAGAGAGAGAGAGAGAGAGAGAGAGAGAGAGAGAGAGAGAGAGATTGGTTTTGAGTAACATTCAGCATATAAATGAGAGGAGAGGCATTTCAAATGATTCTTATGTTTAATAAACTGTGAGGAGAAACTCATGTTCATCTGTTAAAAAAAATTATACTAAACTTGAACTTTTGGAGTTCCAGCGGTTTTGATTACACATTGAAGCGAATCAGTCCACAATTTAGTCACAGCAGGAAAAGATCTTCCAGGAAACTGGGTAAAATTTAACCTCATTTATAAAAAGAGGACGTCTTTCTGTTAGAACTGACAACACATCTAGATGTGCTGAGTACATGGTGTTATTTAGGAAGGTCTGAATGCAAAGGATGATCAGAATTATTTTTATTATTCATTATTTCAGTAATGAAACCCATTGACATGGGACAAGACACCAAAGGAGCCACTGACTTGAAATTCAAGCTTAAAAAGAATGTCCGTTTCAACTTCCCACTGCAGACCCCACAACGCAGGAGTAACTGATCATGATACAGAGCCGGTGATATTTCACAGTCCTCGGGGAGACGCGAACCCATGACTCATGGAAAATTTCATGCTAGTACAGTGAGCTGATTAAACGACGGTGCCGGAGATAATATTAAGGTCTAGGATGCACAATTTGATAAAACGTAAAATGATGTAAAACAATAAGATGCGAGTTATCTGCTGAAGACAAACCTGGAAAACAATATTCGAAACTTATCAGACTAAAAAAAATCATGGACATTTCCAGAGGATAGGCAAGTCTGCTAAAATCTTTTTCTAAGATGAGATTTCATCTACTGAAATAATAAAGATAATTCTTTACCATATAGTCAAAGGAACAAAGATTCATGAACAAATTGTTGTTCCCTTTCGATAGCTAAAGCTATTACCAAATCCTGTTTATGGGAAATAATATATATTTTCAAAATTTAACTTTTCTCTCTCCTGATACTATTTATTCTAAAAAGTGGTATATTTTTCAAAATTAAATCTTTTCTAAAATACATTTATATCACTAAATATTTCCTATTGATAAATATTTTGTGAGTGCTCTATTTATAAAACTATTGCCTGATTGAATTGTTTATGGTAGCTATCTTCATGAAATTATTTTTCTCTAACTTAACCTTACACTAATACGCGTTTTTAAAAGTTCCGTTCGCAACTTTTGTTTTCCATTATGTTTTTCATCACAAAGACTTTTTTCAAAATTCTTCTTCCAAACTGACTTTCTCCATTGAAGGATAATTTACCCAAAAATGGTTTCCGTCAAACCCTCAATTTCAGAATCGCTTACCATGATTTTTTTTTTCTTTTTAGTTTTATTTTATATGCACTTACAAAGCCTTACAGAAACTTTGCTAAACCCTCTTCTTTGATATCCTCCACACCCAGTCGTCATTAGTGCTTTGATTTCATGAAGTTTGCTCTCAGTTTTGGTAGCCTGGGGATAAGGGAACAATATCTACAAAAACCTTAAAGAATTCTATACTTCCATTCGTATATATATAATCCTTTTTAATGAATACAGCGGCCTTTGACATATATATATATATATATATATATATATATATATATATATATATAATATATATATGTATTATATATATATATATATATATATATTATATATATATATATATATATATATATTATATATATATACATATACATATATATATGTATATATATGTAAGAGTGCTTTAGTATATAAAGAGAGAGGGGCGATGAAAGGATCACCATTTTTTTTTTTTTTTTTTTTGGCTAATCGGAGAGATGTCATCGGCAATTGACTTAGAGCGTCATTTCAGAGCAAAAACTTTGATGGCAAGTGAATGTCAAAAAGGGTCCTACTCGCATCGGAGGGCGAGAAAAAGGTGATGGCATTTTCATCTTTCATTTAAATTTTAGAATTCGGTTCAGCTGAATCATCATCGCCCACCGCCGCTGGATGGACGGGCGTAAGGGCGTAACCCGCACGTGTAAGTAATTAAGTTGGCAGGCGGCTAAAATGATCCCCGAGTGGCCTCGGCTTAGTGATGGAATATTCATTAGAATAATTCGCTCTTCATCATCCCGGATTAAAAACATTAATTCCTCTGAAGTACGCCCCAGCCTATCAACAAGTGCATAGCTGCAGTGTCCCGGATGCTGCCACCAACGCACGCACGCACGCACGAACGCACGCACGCGGGATATAGATAGGCACACGTCTAATCTCTCTCATTCGCAGCCAACATAGCAACAACGAGCTTCAAGAACATCGCCTCATTAATTCCCGCCTCTCGCTCGGCCCCTGACCTGCCCGGCAGCCTGCCTCTTGGTCATCGTCCCCTCTTCCTCGCTGCCAGGGAAGATCTACGAAGCCTCTTCCTTCTGTTTTCTCTACCAACCCAGTCTCCTTCCGCCCCCACCCCCCACCCCCCATCCTTCTCGATCTCTTTCAAGATGTTCGTGCAAAGCAACACTTATTATTAACAAAGCCTTCTACTTATTTGTATGGGAATCCAGCGAAAATAATTACAATTAAAGCAAAGGATACAAAACACCTCACGCACACACACCATACACACAAGTATATGACTATTATGTATACATATATATATATATATATATATATATTATATATATATATATATATATATATATATATATATATGATGTCAATACAGTGCCTATACCACAAAGAGTAAAGATTCGAGTTTTCCCTTACTGGTGTCTAAAAGAAAGCAGGAGTCAGACCCTTGTTATATATATGTGTGCAGATGTGAAATGTCTGTCTAACTGGTAAAGGAGTCCTTTCCTTTACTATTATGGTATTTATATAAATGTTTATATGCCGTCGGTATTTATATGACGGGAACCTTAACCCATTGTATAATGTACTGTAATTTCTGGATAAAAGGGGCAGTCAGCACAAGGTGGTGCAGGGAAGCTTCTTTGAGTTCTTCAGAGTTTTCCCTCCGGCAACGCCGGGTTGGTCAGCTAGAATGGTATAATCATATTTATCTTTATATTGTACAGATTTCGATTAGACGGGTTTTCTCACTACTTCAGGCGAATATATCTTATGTTGTAACAGGTTACCACCTACTTAGAGACTAGTGGAATATAATCCTCAATAAGAATAAACTGATTAAACCATGGGAAAAACTCCAGCGACCCTCGTGATGAGATTTACATACGAGAACCTATTGCCTCGAAGATATACTTTTTAGTTGACAAAGTCAGTAATGATGCAATAATGGATCTTGATTGAAGCAGACTGGGAGCCATTCCTAGCTGTGAGGGTCTATTGCCAAAAAAGAACATTCTTTTCACAAAGCGAACATACTACTAACAGTCCTCCACTCTGTCTAATTGTAGCCCACCTAACCTTTGCCATCACTCTTCGAGTTCCAAGCTTTCATCCATACGAATATAAAAATCACACAGACAGAGGCACAGACGAACTCATCCACACACTCATCCCTCGTTTCCTTTCCGCAGCAGCGGAAAAGGGATACATCATAAAGATGACTTCCACATCCGCCTAATCCTGGTGTAACAGTTTAAGAAGATAACACAATATTCGCCGAGCTTCGACTCAGGCGAGTGGGTTACTGAGCGACTGATCAAATCGTTCTTGGCGCGAGAATTTTCATCTTGCTTTTCTTTTATCGGATATAATCCGAGACGTTTTGTTTTGCTAATTATCGAGAATCTTTTGCTTCGTTCTTTTTAGAACGAAAGAGGATTGCATTTAATTATCTCTCTCTCTCTCTCTCTCTCTCTCTCTCTCTCTCTCTGGAGAATTTTTGCTTTCTTATCAATTTTCGTTCAGTTAAAGATGGTTACCGCTCGCAAAGAAAACTTCGTAGTTAACAGACATCTCCGGTTCAGTGAATCATCTCATCGGAAAAGCGATCTGATGCTAGAACAACCCAACAGCCATATGGTGTATTGTGATCTGATGGTTGCACCGTCACGTGAAAGTAGCGTCATTGTGAATTGTGAGGATATTTGTACGGTTTGGGGTCAAAGAAATCCATAACACCACGGAGCTGCTTCCCCTTTTCTCAGTGAAGTCTTTTGTCCCGTTGCTTTTTTCTTTTCCGAATAAAAACCTCGGTTTTGACCAGAAATAGGAACCCGAAATTGGTGGCCGTAAGTTAATCGTAATAACACATTTATAAAAGCCAGGGAAAGGATAAAATATCCTTTGTCAGCAAGGAACAAACGGAAAGTAGTTCTTAATGACTTCTTAACAGGTGCTTTGTGTATTCCCAGAGAAAAGAGTGATCAAGATTAATAAAAGAAATAAGAAAGATCTTTACCTCGAATTATAATTATCAATCAGTATAAAGCGATATCATTTCGGCTTCACTTTCTGTATTTGAAAGATTGACCGCCACAATCGACACTCTTCTACACTTTGGTCTTTTCGTACGCCTCATAAAAAGCACTCGCTTCACTCCCTCTTCACCCCCTAAGTCTCTCTCTCTCTCTCTCTCTCTCTCTCTCTCTCTCTCTCTCTCTCTCTCGCCATCCCTCCACCGCAATAACAGGGAGGAGGGTTTTAGGTCGGATTAATTGTAGGATAATCATCAAAAATTCATTTGGTCGTGCGGACGCCCAAGCTGTTAACAAATTGATACCCATTCTCTCTCTCTCTCTCTCTCTCTCTCTCTCTTCTCTCTCTTCTCTCTCTCATTGGCATTAACCGTTATTCTAAGGAGCATGTTAAGATTTGATTTCTAGTCATCTTGCACAACTCTCTCGTGGCGCCCCCCCCCCCCCCCCAGCATAAACCAAGTTAAATTAATGGCCTTGATTTTTCATTCACTTCGTTTTCAAATCTTCACATCCATTTGCGGTGCGAGAGAGAGATACTGTTTTTCATTCTGTGACTCACAGTCAGGTTAGATGATGCTCAATTCACTTTGAGAAGAGGTTGAAATTGACAGAGCAACTTGGCCTTAAGCAAAATGTTTTGGCTCAGTTCGCCTGATACAAGATTTCGTTCTGAAATATAGCTGGTCTAGCGAGGTAACGAGAGGAAAGGTATTTCGCTTTCAGTAAGTATGTCCGGCCACATGGTCTGATTTCAGATGCATCAGACACCTATATTCTGGTGCAGTTCGTAAACCCATATTTCCTTATGTGAAATCTTCAGCGGTTGCCAAAACATGGCTCAATTGGAAGGTCCCCTCTCTGGAATACAGCAGATCACATGATCTGAAGAAAGCGTAAGCAGGATGAGAATACCTAAATGATATCGAGGCTGGTATTCTGAAAAACAAATAAATCAAAGGAGGCGTCACAAAGGAGCCCTCAATTGGAAGTCAGAATTGCAGCACGAAGGAAAAATCTAGAATAGAATTTGGTCTACCTGAAATAAAGAGGGAAAATGTGCGATGGCAGATAAACCTTCAGTTTCAGGAGAGTTCACAAAATCATGATTTTTAAAGAAACTACAACTAGTTATATGTGTGTATGTCTTGTTAAAGGTTATTGCTGCTTCAGCTGCACTGATTTTGTAGAGGTTCTTCTCTATTCTGCTGATAACGGCTTTTTCGTTGTTAATAAGATTGGTGAGTAACACTCCTATGTTAGGCATTATTAAAAGCAGAGGTAGGAAGTAAAACATATAGATTTATTTTATCCGAGTAAGTGAAATGTGAGGTTTGAACCCTGCAGAGTTTGTCGAATATTTTGTATGCCAAGGACAATATTGAATATTTTGAATATTTTAAATATATAAATCACACAGTGTGTGTGTGTGAATCATGCTCAATGAAAAATTTCACCTGCGCCCTAGAACAAGCTAACGTAGTTGAATTGTGTAATTGGTAGTAGTTGAACGACTGTCGCGTTCGTAGCTAAGATTTAAAAGAGTATTAGTCAGCAACCTCATCCCAAAAGAGTTTCTAAAAACGAGCAAGCTAGCACCGTGTGACGCCGTCCCTTATAAGAGGAAAACGCCCATGCATAAAAAATCATCCATTTAAATGCAAAGATACAAGTACACACACACACACACACACACATATATATATATATATATATATATATATATATATATAATATATATATATATATATATGTGTGTGTGTGTGTGTGTGTGTGTATATATGTGTATACGTGTATGTATGTATGCACACGGAAACAGTAGGAGCCAGGTTCAATATCTGAGGCTTAGTCAGGGATGATTATTTGGGACGGGAACAGCTCAAAGGAGACGAGGCTTTTCAGAGGCTGAGTAAACGAAATAACGGGAAACTCAAGTATGAACTTATATTCTCCTGTTCTGGTAAGAAAGCAAACTTAATTATGTTAAGAAGAGAATCGAACGAGATGGAAGCAATGTCGTCCAAATCGACAAAGGAAAACAAACACATAGGAGTCAGCTGAGGAGAGACCGAAGGCAAATTCTCAGGAAGAAGTTAGAGAAACGACTTTGTTTAGTCTTAAAGGAGGAGGTCGATTTTTAGAGAAATACGATATCGAAATGTCATGAGTAGAAGGACAGAGGGAAGATGTGTCTGGCAAAATTTAGAGCCGAGAATCAGTGACAAAGTTGGTATCGCCAAGATTACCTAAATTAAATTTTTAGTATTCTTGGAGAAAAGGATAATTCAAAATTTAACAAGGATGCTGAAACAGAAAAAAACGAAAGTTATTAAGGTTACGAAAGTTGGGGAAGGGATACAGTAAGAAGAAATGTGATAAAGTGAGTAAGTCTTAATAAAAGAGAAAAGGAAAAAGGAAGCAAAACCATGAGACTGGAAATAGGAAAACCAAATAAACACAAAGGTTCCCTGACGTTCAGAGAGAAGACAAAGAATTTTTTTTTGTGACTGAGATTAAAAAACCAAAGAGGAACCAGTTTAATTGACTAATTATCTGGCTTAATTAGCCTGGATTCATTGGCGACAACACCGTCCTGAGTATGGCGAACGCTCATTTTTATTCGGAACTTGTAAATTCGCTCAGCGATTCATGCTACGCATTTAAACAGCAGAGCCTACACTGATTTTCGAAGACTTTTCAGAGACAGCGCTCCCTGCAGGAAATTTGCATATGAAGATGGTCTATGCCCCATCCATTGAAAAAAAAGAGTAAAAAATCAGACGGTTTCTTCGGTGCAATCGAGTTTTCTGTACAGCGTATAATCAAGGCCACTGAAAATATATCTATATTTCGGCGGCCTGGGTAAAAGGCTATATGAGCCGCAGCCCATGAAACTTTATCCACGGCCCCCGGTGGTGGCTAGTCTTATGTCGCTGCTAGATACACAATTATGGCTAACTTCAACCTTAAATAAAATTAAAACTATCGAAGCTAGAAGGCTGTAATTTGAAATATTTGATGATTGGAGAGTGGATGATCGACATACCGATTTGCAGCCTTCTAGCCTCAGTAGTTTTTAAGATCTGAGGGCGGAGAGAAAAAGCGCGGACGGACAGAAAACTAAAACAACCACAAAAGTGGAAAGTCTCAAAGAGAGCCGTACATCTTTATAGCAAGAAGCCCAATATTAGTATCCATAACCTGGATATCCAAGGAGCGAGACCCTCTTACGTTGTTGCTACGGAAATTTTTCGATGAGAGAGAGATCTAAGACCCAGTTTCCTCTACAGGTTTTCGACAGCAACGTGAAATCACGCTAAACGACGCTCTTACCGAAGGATGTGATAAATCAGTGGTCATCACACACAAATGACACAGATAAAGTTTCACCGCGCTCTCCCTCAATGGAGCCTCGAATCTTTTCTATATAAGAATTATGCCAAGAATCTTTTTAATCATATCGATACAGTCGCTAGCACTAAATTCCCTGGCATTGAAGAAAATTATTATTTTTTTTTTTTTCTGAAATGACATGACATTTTATGTATATATCTTAGCTTCATGCAAGCAAACGCAGACACGTGTACGTATATATTATATATATAATATATATATATATATATAGATATATATATATATATCATATATATATATATATATATATATATATAGATATATATATTTATATGTATATGTATAATTTATATACTATATATATATGTATATATATATATATAATTATAGTATATATATGTGTGTGTGCATACATATATATACTTATATATGTATATATATATAGGTTAGGTTAAGTTAGGTATGCCTCCTTTCCCCTTTGGAAGGGATGGCGCACAAAGGATGCAGCCGTATGGTTTTTAAGTCTTTAATAAAAGTCATAAATTGTTAGTCGAGGTCATTCTCAATCCCAGACTCTGTTTAAAAGGAAACTAATTTGTTGCTAAATGAGTCCACCGTAAAATGAATTCGAAAGAAACCGATCACGAGACGTAATCCGAAGTTGCATGTGATCAAATGTATTGCAAATGGCAATCTAACATGAAAGGCATTGCCAAGTAATCCGTCATCAATGCCATTCCCAAGTAATAATGTGTTCAACATTTTCCAGATTACTCTGTTATCAAATATATTCCAGAGATTCAATAATTATAATGAAAGGCATTCGGGTTAATATGCAATCACATGTATTTAACAAAGCATAGTGAGAAACTATTCCTGAATAAATATAACATAGACGCCGACAAATGTGATCATATCTAATCTACTTATTCCAAATTAGGTGGTATCAAAACGTATTCCAAAGAAACATTAACTAAACGGATATTCTTTAATAAAATATAACATACCGTCCGACCAATGTGATCATTAATCTAGCTTATTCCAAATTAGTGTCATCAAACGTATTCCAAAGAAACATTAACTAAACGGATTCTAAAATTACCGTGAATCAAACGTATTCCGGAGTAGACAGTCATTAATAATATTGTAGTGTCTCGTCAAAGGCATTTCAGCGAAATATGCATTCAAAGTATTGCAAGGTAATGAGAATTCAAAAGCATTCCGAAATAATTGGTAATCATACTAGCGTATTCAGTCTTCAGCTGTACTTGGGAACAATACACGACTTAAGGTACTCATAGCAACAAAAAACACATCTGACTAACGATCCATCAAAAACGTTGAAGAGTATTCTGCAATCAAATGTATATTAGAGTGATCAGCAATCAGGTGTGTTTTATTATGTCATCAGCAATCAAACGTATGCTGAAGTCATCTGTGATCAAACGCATTTCAAACTGATGTTCAGTTGAATGTATTAGGAAATACGGGCATTTGTTTCCTATGAAATGATATTTAGCTGAATAAATCAACAGTCATCTCCCCAGATAGACAAACCACTTAAGGATTCAATGAAACCCATCAGGACAGAAAGACAGAACGCAAAGCGAAAGAGTCAGTCAAATCCACCAGGCCAGATAGAAAGAAACTAAGAAAAAGATTCATGCAGATCCACCAGGCCAAGTAGACAAAAGTTAAGAGAAAGATTCAGTCAGTTCCACCAGGACAGATACACAGAGCAGTAAGAGAAAGATTGAACTAAATCCACCAGGCCAGACAGACAGAAACTAAGAGAAAGACTCAATTAAATCCACCAGGACAAATAGACAGAGCCCTAAGAGAAAGATTCAATCAGTTCCACTAGGACAGATAGACAGAAGACTGAGATAAAGATTCATTTAAGTCCACCAGGCCAGACAGACAGAAACTAAGAGAAAGATTCAATCAGATCCACCAGACCAGATATATAGATAGATAGGTAGATAGATAGACTCAGTCACAGTTACCATGCCACATAAACAGATGGGCTGAGAGCTTCAGGCAGCTGAAACGCAACACAACAAGTAAACAAAAACAGGAACGCTATTTGTTGGTTTACTGGGTTTCGCTGATAGCAATAGCATGCAGCTCTCCCGGATTATATTGCAACCACTCAAAACAAGAAATCATTCAATTATGATACACAAATGGCCCTCAATATTCCATTTCCAGGGAAAGTTAAGCATTATTTCGGACTTACTTATCATCATAGTAGTAGTAATCATTGTATGTTCTGATGATACCATGAGCATCAAATTGCAGAATCAAATCCACGACTTTTTAGTGTGTATTTAGGTAACTGTGTAATAATTATTATCATTATTGTTATTAAAAAATCCTCATAGTAGCACGAGTCTTCGTCTTCAATTGGAGAAACAAATCCACAGTTATATGAATGTATATATATTTAAATGTAAAATTTAAAAACAAGGATAGCTTTCGGGAAAGCTATCCTCGTTTTTATATTTTAAATTTAGATATATGTACATTTATATAACTGTGGATTTGTTTCTCCATTATTATTATTATTGTTATGATCATTATTATTGTATATATTATCAGCAACAATTATAATAATGAATGATGATAATCATGTTATTTCCATTACGTCAAGAATGTCTCTCCTCTACTTATACCATCAGCATTCAGGTGTTGTACAGAAGAGGAAAGGTCAGCCTGCGCATGCGCTCAGCACCGCTCTGGAGAGAGTGAACGCAAAGGGGAGGTGGGAACTGGGCAGGCTGAGTGGCGCCCTTCCTTGCAGCAAACGCGGCCGACTCGACGTTAATTCGTTTGATTTCCTTGATGAGAAAGGAAGCCTTTCATCTCAAAGCCTTCTATCAGCGAGCAATGTAATCAGGGCACACACATATTCGCTTTGGCTGATCCAATTCGTTATGCACAGCGAGGCCAAGATAAATATTTTCTCTAAACAGATTGGTAATATCATATTCCACTTAAGTCCGACCTCATTGAAGTTAATTTCCATGCTCGTTAATCTAATTCCGATGCCATATGAATAAAACGCTGCCCAAGCTCGAAATCATCCTAATTGATTTACTTTTGGCTTCGATATAAATAATCCGCGTTAAAACTGGCATAATTCATCAGGAAATGATCCTGGGTCGGCGGCGTCATTTAGAACTGCTTGATGAAATGGCTTTAATTTCGTTTCGACGATAATGACGAGGCAATGAGACACACATTTACCCAAATTGATCCGGAAAAGTCAGTACACAGTTAGACACATTTATACCCATTTATATCAATGGGATTATTGTTGATGCATATGTTATGCTATCAATAATAAATAGCCTGAGTCAGACATGCAAAAAGTGTTCGCTGATACGACATACATTATACCGGCAGCGCAATACAACTAATGGAAAATACATTATGAAATACATTATGCCTTATTTGGTAGCGCGCAGCTATCGGCTCTAATGGTCGGGATTTGACGGCAACCCCCGCCACAGGATGGACGTTCAATGGCAGCGATCCCTCCCTGTCTCCCGCACCTAAAACTGTCGTTCGTAATCACTGCAGCGATGCCCAAAATGCATTGCTCGTGGCGTCATGCGCTGAAGGGAAATCATTTCTCGCATCTTTTTAAAAGGGCCTTCTCTGGTGCCCTTTTTTTTTTTTTTTTTTTGGTGGGCGGTGGGGGCCTAAGGGGAGGGAGCAAGGTTTCCTATTGTAGCTACTTAACTCTATCTAGATTACAAGGAAAGTTGAAAGCAATGAAAATATAATTAAGCTCGACATGATAATCTATCCTAAATTGCGAAGGATTGGCCGAGTGCCGTGATCAGGTCAAGACAGAGATGGATGATGGACGGGGATAGAGAGCATGATGTGACCATCAGCAATTCTAAGTCCGTAAGAACATGATTAGAGCAAAACCTTAAAAGGTACTTTTTTTATACACGAAAGAAGAAAAAGGGGATTATGAAAGACGTGTGATACTCAAATAAAGAATTCAAAGGAGGTGGACACTCACGAAGCTTTGTATCGTTCATTTAACACGCATACAGGGTGGTAAAGTAACAGAACAATATCAGGTAAATATCAAAAAGGAGTTTAATGGATCAGTTACAAAGCATGAATTCAGTGTCGCTGATACTTTACGTGTCCCTGTTGATTGACGTAGAATATGAGTTAAAAATCTACCAAAATGTCTACAGATAGTTGATACCTAAAAAACAAAATCTTAATCCCTTCTTAAACTTGTGATATTCAAGGGACTTGTACAGTAGCTACGAAAGTAGAGACAAATAGATGACCCCTAGCATTTAGCTAAATAGTTTGAAGATGAACCAGACGTGTTTCATTACCAAATAGAAGACCACCATTGAACTACATATACAGGCTTGGATGATGACAGACACGGCATCAAAGTAAATTAATATAGGTTTGACCAGGGAGAAGATGGTGGTTATGGATGTAGGGAACAGTAGCCCCCCATGGGGGAACACCACAGGGAAAGAAGCCCGCATTACTTCTTGTGCTGGAAGAATAACTAACGATGTTGCATCCATCTAGTGAGATGTTTGTTTTTCCATTAAGAGAAAATCTCCGTCATCAATACAAGGGTTTCAAATTTTTCGTTTCAATTTCATTTTATTTTATTTCCCTGTCTTTTTTTCTGTTTTTTCTAGTGTTGAAAAAGCATTCTATTTCATCTAAATATTTGGACTCTCTCTCTCTCTCTCTCTCTCTCTCTCTCTCTCTCTCTCTCTGCATGAAATAAAGAAAGCATGAAATGACTACTGCGAAATTCAGAGAAGGTTTTCCTGTGCCATTTTGCCTACCAAAATCGGACAAGGCCGACGTCACGCGTGTGGGGTCGAGGGGAGGTGAACATATATTTTTTTGTGAGCATTATAGTTAAGTTGATCCATTAGGCTCGTCATGTGGGCTAATGGCTTTGTAATATTCACTTTGACTATCGAATGGCAGCCAATCAATAGTCGTGATTCCTGTAACTACAAAATCAGAGTTCACTAAATATTTTGTGAGGAGTAAATTGTTTCATCGAGTGGCCTTGTTTATTGATGGTAGCTGTTTCACAGATATCTCATTTTCAAAATGGTGCCTGCATGGTCCCCGTCATGGTATGGTATTACCATCCATAATACATTAATCTCTGCTTGTTTGGTCCAGTCGCTGTAGAAAATATGTGCGCGCTTTTTTTTTGTTTTTTTGTTAGATTTCTTTCTTTCTCTACTTCTTTATTCATTTTTGTCAGCACAGATCGTATTCATTAATTTCCCCCTTTCACTTTTATTCTGTTTATGAGCATGAAAAGAGGTGGACATACGCATTGTATTTCACGTTGACTGTTGCGTTAATAATATTCTTCTTTACATCCTTAAGCTCCCATAACAGAGACACTTTAAAGCTTAGAGATTTGAGAAGGTTAACAAGTGGAATAAGAAAAACCACCAAAGAGCGCCTTTACAAAAAGATTTTCCCAACAAACTTACCTTGCTAAGAGGTCTTTTGAAAATCCAAATGATAAAGGAAAAAATGGTTCAAAGAATGGTTTACCCTCGAGTTCACAGTCATCAACCTAATGCTCGACCATTTTTGATTTACTCCAGTACATATCATGATGCTCACGATGAGATATTCACGTAATTGGGTTAATGTGAACGAAATTTTGTATATACTAATACAGAATGGCATCATTTTAACTGATTAACTAAGATAGCCTACGAAAAGGGAAAAAATGTTTTAGTTCTTACAATAAAACAAATTCTTCGCTTGAACAGATTAGCGAAACAGGAAGGAGCCAGACAGACAGACAGACAGTGGGTGGGCTCTATCCCCGGCCAACGGAGGGACGTCACATTGAGGCTGAAGAGCCACAGAGAGAAAACCGTTAGGATGCAGCAGCGACATGCGACGACGACAATCACTGAAACGAAATAAAGGCGACATTTTTGTCGCATCAAAATGCCTCTTTTGGACACAGAATAAAAATATCTTTCCTAAACCTCTTTTCGCTTTCTTCTTTTTTAATCAATGTTTGACAATTATTCCGCTCAAAAGGTTTTAGAGAAGTGGGAATAACCGAGATACTGAACAATACTTCTCATATCGCAATCCTCTTCTCGCCATTTCGTTTCATGTTTGACTGACATCATTCTCCATAAACGGCCTAGAAAGGTCTTATGCAATATGCTTGCATTTTAATGGATATTGTCTATGCATGCTTTTTAAATTTCATGAAGGCTGCAAGATTTTTTAATGCAAATATATATTTATGTGAGTGTAGGTGTTTGTGTGTGCGTGCGTGTGTCAGCATATGAACGGGTGCAAATATTCTTGTGGTATTTCATGTACTTATTCATTTTGGGTTGTTATTATTATTTTTTTTTTTATTGGTTGCTCTTGTTCTTGTTGTTGATGCCGTTGTTCTTGTTACTGTTGTACACAGGTCTTCGCAGACGACGGTAATAGAGAAAAATGGAAGTCTTGACTCCAGGAAGTTACCTTCCGACCAAAACTCCAACCAAGGAGGACACTTGTATTCGGCGGGCCTTTTTGGCACCCGTGAGTAAGAGGCAAGGCCTAGGCTGGACGAAGGCGACTCTAAAAGTGGAATTAACTACCCTCACACTATTGCTGTTACCTACAGGGTTACACACAAAACAAATTCATTTCCCTATATAAAGATTATATGACAGTTCTTATGCAAAAGGTGCCTACTCTCACGTGGAACAAGCGAAAAGGCTATCAAATTGGAATGCGAAGAGTTCAGAGAATAGAGGATAAATATCAGAGACGATAAATAAAGACAAAGAGATTATAAAATAAACAAGATTCATGTGAGGGTGACATAAATGCGTATTCTTGCAAACTGACAGTGGAACGAGACCTTTCCCGTAGCATCGAAGCCTTTCTTAAGCTAATGAAAAGACAGGTTTCCTACAAATAAACAACAAAAGGGAAGAATTATTCTGAGGAAAGACTCTGATAGTTCTATTACCGTGATCTGATGAGAAAACCGATCGGTTGCCAGGGCAGAATAATGAAATCCTCGGACTCGTTACGTATATCTTAGTTTAACCAGGCCACTGAGCTGATTAACAGCGCTACGTGGCTAGGTACCAATCGGTGACCTAGCAACGAGACCTACAACTTATTGTGGGATCCGAACCATATTATATCGAGAATAACTTTTAATCACCAGAAACAAACTCCTCTGATTCCACGTTGGCAGAGAGGGGAATCGAATTCGAGACTACCGAGTCTATAGGCGAGCACGTAACCCACTCGTCCAACTAGGAGCTATGCAAAGAGTAAGAATACTGGTGGCCTGAAAGGCAAGCAATAGGCATTAGGCTCTTAATCCATTAATTGTGCAATAGAGAGACGACTTAGTCTGTCTCTGTCTCTGTCTCTGCTCCTCTCTGTCTGTCTGTCTGTCTGTCTCTCTCTCTCTCTCTCTCTCTCTCTCTCTCTCTCTCTCTCTCTCTCTCTAGTGAACTATCTTAATGGAAAGTTGACACCTATAACCTATGACTTGAATTAACTTACACAAAATATAAGGTACAGAAAATTCATTGAATCTAAAATGTCACTCAGTTCTTGTTGTACGTTGTTGTTCATAGGAGACGAATTCCTTTCGGTTTTCAGTTTATTTATTTTCTTTCTATTTCTCTAGATTTTAATTCACGTCCCGGGCAATGCAGTATGTCGTCATTGGGAAGTGACAGTCTTTATATTCTAAGCAACAGCGGGCTACTGAGGACGTTGCGAGTGCGGCGCCCTAACCGCAGCCGGATGTGGACCTGTAGCGTCAGCAGGTGCCACAGGTCGTCCTTTCTTGAGCGTATCAGAAAATCCTCCCTCCTGCCAACTTCCTCCCTGCTGCGGCAGCCATGTAGGATAAATCTGAGTAGTAACGTTGTTTCCGTTAGTCCACAGCGATTCGTATGACAACTCATTCTCTCCTCGACTCGGATACGGACGAAACATTGTGAGAAGTGGCGATTTGTTTTTCCTCTTTTCAGTCATTGAACGGATGCTATTCTGGAGATTCCATGTAACCCAGTTACTCTGTGTTTAGTCTAAATGCGTGTAGCATTCACAAGTCATTTTCTAGCTAAATCATTGACACGTTAAGTACAGGAAGGCAAGACAGCAGCGGTGGACTTCAATCCACCCATCAGTGACAGATCGAGATCTGACGCGCAAATGTATCGGGATTCAGATGGAGGCCACAAAGCAGTGGCGGGGGATGAAGGGCGCTTCGAAGGCTTTACAAAATAAGGAAAAGAGATTCGATACCTGCTCTGTCAGATCATTTTGATTTTACTTCCAACGCTATTCTTGACGTCCAAAAGGCGCAAGAAAACTATCCTGACAAAAAGGCAAGTTTTCATTCATCCAATGGATAGAGCAGACAGGAGTCCCCATCGCACCGAGTGATATGTATACATTGCAAAATCAGTACTACTACGTGTCAAATTGGCAGTCACGAGCATCAACAACGTTTGCCAGAGAATCAACCCTTTCCCACCCAAGCAAATAATTTACACCACAAAACCCAAATTATCCAGTTGACCACCGACGCATCCTAATGAACTCTTAATCAAACTATGTCTCCTCTTCCTCAACCACAACCGTCCCCACCATACGGTCTCTCTCTCTCTCTCTCCTGTTCTTCCAAATGGTGATCATGAGGAGCATATCGCGTTGTTCTCCCTCCCTTCCCTTCCCTTCCTCCGTTCGCCCTTTCTCTCGGCGTTCTCTTCCCCTCCCTCCCTCCTCTCCCTCTCGGCCAAGTGTGTCTCATCTCCCTGCTATTACCACTAGTAATTTGGGTCCCTAATCCCGGTAATTCTGTTTACCCATTTAATACCCATTTATATTCAAATCCGGCGGTCACCACCCTGCACAATGGGATCAGACTAATGGAACAGCAGGTGTGTGTATGCGTGTGTATGTGGAAGAGAGAGAGAGAGAGAGAGAGAGAGAGAGAGAGAGAGAGAGAGGCCGTGTTCCTCAATGAACAACCGCAACAATGGGCTTCTGTGTTCCCCCTGCCTTTGTATTTCTGTTTCATGTCCAATAGAAGAATTTTATTTTTGTTTACGTATTGCTAACGGCAGAATATATTCTTTCGTTGGATATATGAACTAAAAGATAAGACAAATAGAGAAAAAGATAACATAAAAGTTATTGGTTCAATTCATTAATCATACTTAATTAAATCCATAAAGATATGAGTGCTTAACTCTTACCTGATAGGGTATGTTTGAAAATTAAACATTTAGGATACGTTGTTGCTTAGAACATCGCACACACGCGCGCGCAAGCACACACACACATATATGTATATATATACATACGCGCCCCTTCGTATATGCATTAAACACAAGATAATGTCCAATTATAAACAGGTATATTATAATTGCATATCATTTGGTTACCTTTTCAACGATTATTGTAGAGGAGAAAAGAGAATGGCTGGTACCGTGTGTCGATTATGGATGCATTCTACGGAAGAGACAGAGAAAAATAGATTGCTATCGAAAAATTATCACCATTTTGGGATAGCGTCTAATATACACAATGTCTCCAAAGAACTGGTTATATTACATTATTGTATGAGGATGCAGGTGCCTGGTTGGGAAGCTTTTGATGAAGGACGGAGTGAGATTTTCCTTGGACTGACTACCTCAAGATACTCTTAGTATATTATCAACCTGTAAGCCTCCCTTCCTTTGATGCTGTTCTATTGCCTTGTTAAAGTCTGTATAGACAGAGGTCGACGGACTCCCATCGAAAGAAACGTTGTCTTCATGGACGTGTTAGAAACCGACATCTGATTCAGCTCAAGCTTAATCTATCTTGCCTGTAGGAGATAGTCCTGCATTGAAAGAGGGAATCGGATATCCAAGAGCAATGTGCGATTGTGGCTGATTTGGAAGAGAGACAACAGCAACTGTTCGATCCTACTGGGGCTACCGAGCTACGTACACAATATGAGTAGTAATGCTGGTTGTAACCACCTGTTCACGCACTCATTTGGTATCAGCACCTTCATTTGTGGCAATCGAAGGATAAAATTTCCGGCTGCTAACACATTTTCCTCTGTTGCCGGAAATCACGCATCAGTTTATCCTTGCGATTTGAAACGACGAATTTCGCACATAATCATGAAATACGGAATTTCCGATTGTTCTTCAATCAGCAAAAAAAAAAAAAAAAAAAAAAAAACAAAAAAAAAAAAAAAAAAAAAAAAAAATCCAGGTTCAGCTTCACTCTGATGAACGATAGTGTTCTGTTGTTGTGAGAATATTTATTCGCCAAGAAAGCCTCTAAACTTACCGACTTCTGAGGATGCTGATACTCCGACGAAAATTAATCTTGCCATTGATGACAGCGACGAATTCGAACGTCCTATGAGCAGAAGAGCTTGTGTCTTTTCAACTATGTCTAAATTTTCCTGAGTTAGCAATTAACTTTTCCTTCAGAAATTGTATTGACAATAGATACAAGATCTGTAGACGAGAAAACCGGCGTAAAAGACCGAAAGAAGAAAATTGAAAAGGATAAAGGTGCAGTGTGGCGTTGTCGACTTAGCGAGGTTTAGTCGGTCGCCGTTGGCTGTGCCATTCGGAATATATACCTCTGAGTAGAGGAAGATTAGTGACCGAGAGCATTTGCTATACTCTATTCCCGGGGGCATCACCTGCATGTGAATATATCAATATGCTAGCAGTATGCACATATGCACATATACATTATGCATAAACAGCGCTTTTTTTACTATTTCGGACATACACATAAATTTAGATTTAACCATCGAATATACTGCATATATCATATTTTGCCTATATCTCCATATTTGCATATTTTGGAAGCCACTCAAAACTCTCTGAATTGGTATAAATAAATATGAGATAATGAATATAAACGGGTATCAACAGATGATCAGCTTCCGCCAAAATCCCCATGAGAGCCAGATGCCATGTCTGTCTGTCCCTCTAAAAGAAGCGCCCTTCCAGCGGGGCTTCTTTCCGCTTTATCAGGCAGTACTCACTGACGCTGTTTGGGCCTCACACGGGCCTCAGATAGCAAGTGGGTCTGCCTCGTTTTTACCTTGAGTGGCGCACTGTATACGGTAGTTAAGGTTCCTCACAGGGTCGCTTCGGTATCCGCTTAATTTGCTCTCTGTCCACTGCTTTTCATCCGTTACATTTGGTCCCTTCTAACTAACCGTCCATCTTCCTTAACCTATAGTCTTGAAGAGCAAAGCCTTTTATGAAACTTATAAACTCTATAATGACGGAATCAAGTTGGAGGTGGAGCAACTACAACCATACGCGTCTAGTTTCTGTGTATATGTCATTCCTACTGAGCCAATCATTCCAGTCAATTCTCAGTTTACTTTGTGAGGTGCATAAGCGGTCTAATCATACTCGGCCCTGAAAGGTTTCGCCTACTGACTATTCGGCAATTTGGCCTCCACATTACCATAACAAAAGTGATGTAAAAATATTCTTCTATGTCTCTTCTTTTCATTTCTATATTTACAAGTTTTATGTGTCCGTAATTTTAGGGTAAATTTTGCATATCTCTAATGTATTTTCCATTATGTTCTACTCATTTTTATGAAGAGCTCTATCTGCCATGACACTGAAATTCCAGTACAGTTTCATTTCTGAGCTTTGCTACTTTGAAGTTGTTCTAAAGAATTATAAACAACCAGAACCACCTGGTATCAGATTTGTATATTCTGTTATAGGGAACGAAGACCGAAACCAGTTCATCTGATTTTCTCAGGTCGTTTTGCAGTTATACCATGCTGTGTGCCAATGCCTTTGGTTATCATAACTCGACTTTATTATGATTACATCTAATAATGTTTAGACAATGCAGTCTACTCTTTAACAATCGCCCTCTCTCCCTCCTTGGCTTCGTAGGCCAACTCGTTTCCTTCTCCTTCGTCCTCCATAGGTAGGAAAGATATCAATACCGCTAAGCGCTATCATTTTTCATTCACAGTTAACAATTTATATATTTCGCTCTAGTGGCTGTGTTTGCTATACGTGGCGTCTTCTAACAACTTGAAGAACGTTGTTTGTATACCAACTACATTAAAAGCGCCAGAAGGGAAAAAGAAATAAATCCACCCAATAATCAACACGACTTTATCTTAAGTGAACCTATATAGTATATATTATAGAGATGTATCGGATGTCTGAAAATGGAGTTTGCAGATGCAGATGCGGATGCAGATACTTTGTAAATATAAATAATTTAAATATGTTTAATTGTTAAAGACGATTTTCAGCCAAATAATTCAGAATTACGTATCATCACATAATATTTGATGTACTAATTGAAAGTAGAAACGTGTGACACTCATGTATGAGGGTGTATAATTTTATATGAATGAACAAACAATAACAGCGATACACGAACGTTTTAGTTGTCTTGGCACAAGGTTATTTCATGCTCATTGTATGATAAGGGTAATAAAACTCAAAGCCATTCTTCGCATTAGAGAGAGAGAGAGAGAGAGAGAGAGAGAGAGAGAGAGAGAGGGAGAGAGAGAGAGAAAGTTTCCTAAAAATTGCAGTACCCTGCCTTTATGATTACAACTGCTGTAAATGATATGAAATTAAAATTACTTAAACATATATGCTTTATATAAAAATAAATATGCTATAACAGAGCTACTTATAAAGTATATATTGTATGAAAAGTGTAACTGTGCATCGTGTATTCTGAATAATAAAACGAATGTATGAGTATGAACTATAGAACACTGAGCTGGTGGTGATATCTCATATCCGCATTCTCAGACTGCGGATGCGGATGTTTCCGGCAATGTTAATGCGGATGCGGATGTGGATATCAGATACATCTCTAGAAACTAATAATGATATCTCTTACCACAACATTTTTTTGTTTCCTTTCGTATTGCGCCGGGACCACTAGCTGCACCTTCTGAAGGTGCAGCTAGTGGTCCTTGATTTCGGGTTTTCTCCCAGAGTGGTACTACTTGTGGGGAAAAAAAAGGCGGTTTGTCATGTATATCCCATCAAGCCCAAAATCTTCTGTCACTCATCCCTCTCATGAAAATGAAAATGCTATTTTGGGTCCAAAGCCGGATTCTCTCTCTCTCTCTCTCTCTCTCTCTCTCTCTCCCTTCTTCCCCTCCAGCCCTCCCTTCCCTTTATCCTCATCCTGCACCGGAGTTCACAACAAACGACATAAGTGGCCGTTTGGTAGTTACATCGAACAGAGATGATAATGGACCTCTTCATACATTTATTATTGGGGAGGGGCCGCGCTCGAGGGTTGCGGGAGCGTCTCTCAAAAATCGTCGATCACTTCTCATTTATCTTCGGCCATTCTCATCACGTTTTTATCCCTTTGTCTTTCGCATAACGACGTGATAAATGTGCTCGCCCGACGTGTCCAAACAACCACATCACTGCCTCCTGTCCTTCCCAGTGTTGTGATTCAGTGGGATGGAGGCAAATTTGGACGGAAGGACCGAATGACGTCGTTGTTTCGTTCTTCTCTTTCGGCAATTTCCGCGACGAGAGAGTCGATTCTGCAGTTTTCAGACTTAACATCTTGTTCCGGTGAATTTTGGCGATTATGGAGAACCGAAGGAAATGAATCCAGAAAGCTTCACCTCTGCGTTCACAGGAGAAAGTTTGGGAGACGACGACGCATTCTCAATTCAGGATGTTGGAGAATAAAGAAAACAAATGAAATCTGAGCGAACTCTTTGCATCTTCTGTAATATAGTATATGATAGTTGGAAATGAGAAGTACCACAGCTATACGGTTGATTCATTTATGCATTTTTATTCTCTTGTGAAAGTCAGGGGGCCGGGGGCGGGGGTATTTATAACAGTCTAGGAGAAGAGAAGTCAAGATCTGCAGATTTTTGATAAAGCGAATAAAAAGTTCACTGCACCCATCAGCAGCTACCCGGGTGTGAAACATGACAATGCAGAGAAAATTACTTGATATATATTTAAATTAGAAAGCAGCGCAAAATTGCTTATATATTTGCGTCTCACTAATAAGTTGAGCACGTTTACACCCTGGTATGCGAATTCTATGGATATGCAACACATACTCACGAGTGTATTGTTTTTATCGTGCAAGTAGTTCAGTGGCATCGCTTTCCCATAAAAAAAGTGGGATTTAACCTAGTATGTGTCCACTTTTGTCAAAGTCCAGGGTAAAATCATGCTGAGTAAAGTAGACGGCTGCAGAAAATATCGTTTATTAATGTACTTGGTCGACCACACAATATAGAAATGGGTGTAATAATACTTTGATCCCGGGTCTAGTACTAAACATGGCGTCCCGAGGAGCTTCCGCCATGTTTAGTACTAGCACCTCGGATCAGGTGGATACATACAAGGTGAATACCAAGAATGTGTGCCTTGTTCAGATTTGTAATCTTCATGTCTTCTTTGTCATATGTGGTCACTATTAATTTATACTTGCGCGGGAGATGTGCTAGTCTTAGAGACTATTTTTTCATGTTCTCAAAAACAAATTAATTTCTGTCAAAAAGTAGATGACGCAGCCTGCGTTTGTTTGTGATAGCGTCAGTCGCTCTGACCTGTCTGGCTGGCCACCTGTATCTGCAAAGATGTAAGTAGGCAACGAGTGCAATTTAGATTCATTCCCGCATCTGTGCAGGCCTGATTAGACTTTCTTCCCTCGCTCTGACTTGAAGGCATTGAATTTTGTGCTTCTTTGGTGCTTCCGGAATCTGTGAAGGACAGGGCAATAACTTTCGGACCAACTCATGTTTCTCTTTCCCGAGTTTGATCATATGCATTGAGCCCAGTGTTATCATTTTGTTGTTTAAAGATGTGATCATTAATGGTTGAGTAATTACTGATGGATATGACCAAAGGATGCCTTTTTACCTTCAGTAATAGTCCAATATAACAACGTTTACTGTTTTTTGTATTCCAGTGGGAATTATAGTAGAATTCGGGCCCTATAAGCAAATTAATTTTTCATTCACCGTTGTCTTTGCGGCTGTGAAGGCACAGAATAAAGTTCCGTTTTGGTTTTTAGTTGTCTGTAAAAGAAAACTATGGAGATACATAGCTTTGTACCTATGTCCTTCCGCACTTTTCTTTGGCCGCCCTCATATCTTAAAAAAAAAAAAAATATACATATTGAGGCTAGAGGAATGAAAATTGGTAGGTTGATCATCCACCCTCCAATCATCAAATATACCAAATTGCAACCATCTAGCCTCAATAGATTTTATTTTATGAAGATTAAAGTTAGCCGTGATCGTGCCTCATCACTGGTCAGTCCTCTTGCAGTCTCTCCGTGTGGCCAAACCACTGGGAAACGCTTTGATCCAACCTCTCGATTGCGCAGACCTTGTTTGTCGCTGCTGCTTTGATATGACCCATTAAATCTCACCATACCAGCACTTTTTCTTGACACTATTATGCAGATAATTTCATCTCTAACCATCATTTTATTGTATTCCACATCCACACTTCATACAATGCGGAATAAAGTTGGCCTAACAAAGTTTTTATACATTTCAGCTTTTACTTTTTTATGAGATTTGAACAGCCCTTACTCGTATATTCTGTGAGTCATCCTTTCTTCCATATCATAGTCGTCCATTGCTTTTATGTTCAATTATATGTGTAAATCAGCGTTGTCTGTTCCCCCACCACTTGTACAATATTCATTGTTCCCATTATCCTGGCTGGCAGTGACTCTTATAATTCACGCGTTCTAACTATAACTTTTAACATTCACCACTTCTAAAAACACTCAGGTCTCAACTCTTAGTATAACCTGTCTTTTTTAAACATCAGCCGTATCATCCTCCAGTCATGATTTCACTTTATCTTATAAACGTTTGCATGTACACGCACACACACACACACACAGACACTTATATACATGAATGTATGTATATAAATATAATATGGAACATGAACAGTAGCATTCACTTACAAGTTTAATAAGTAGGGATTCGAACGTTAAAAACAAAAAAAAACTAAACAAAAAAAACTGAAAAGATGTTCCGAGCAGTGTTTGGGAGTGATTGGGATGAGATCCATCTGTCAAAAAATGCGCAAACAATTGTTGGGCAGAATGTAACACATAAAAGTCAGTGCACCGCGTTGCCTGAGGGAGGTGGACTTTAAAAAATTCATCAAAACCAGTCGTAGCTGTATCTCACAAGAACGTTCCCGACGTGTCTTTCTTTATTCAGATGGCTATCTTGAATCCTTCCTGGTTAAAGACTTACAGGTAATGACATGGAAGTGTCAGGAACAGTCAGCATTGTTCGCGTGAATACGAGAAAGAAGCCGCTGGAATTGAAGACTCGGCAACCATCCAACCTACCTCGTCAAATGACTGGGCCATGTTCCAATACACTTGCCGAGTCCTGCTGACAGAATTATTTCAGAGTATCTCGGAGGAACATATTTGATGTTGGCTTATCGAATTAAGCCCGCCCCGCGCTGCCTTTTTGAGGTCGACGGAGACGAGATGAGAGGGACTTTATGAAGTCTGTCGAGAAAAAATATATGAATGCTCTCTGTGATTCCTTTATTCAATGCGAGGATTTTATTTTGCTGGCTGTCAGGGTAAACCGATTCAAATGTATTAAGCCATCCACTCTTATTATGATTTTTTTTTTCGGTGGGGTACTGTCTAACTACCGATGTTCTAGCACTCCTGGCCATTTGCCAGCATCATTTTGCACCGATGCTATATATATATATATATATATATATATATATTATATATATTATATATATATATATATATATATTTATGTATGTATATATATATATAATTTATATATATAAATATTGTGTGTATGTAGATATATATATATATATATATATATATATATATATATATATATATATATATATATATATATATATATGATATATATATATATATATATATATATGTATATATATATATATATATATATATAATATATATGTAATATATATATATATATATATATCATGTATATATATATATATATATATATATATATATATATTCTCCGTTTCTTATATACGAACGGAAAAGAGCAACAGTTTGTCTGTATAAAAATGGCAGTCCCTAATGATCCTTAATGACCCATCTGGTACTTAATGATGTCTAATGGCCAATTTAGATCAACCAGAACGGTCGAATCACTTAGGGGAGTAGCTCCAGTGATTGATCACAACGACAAATTGTTCCATTCTTGGGTCATAAGTTGCTGTCTACACCTTAATGCATATTACTACACACACACATACATATATATAATATATATATATATATATATATATATAATATATATATATATATATATATATATAATATATATGAATGCGTAAATTTATGTATAAACATATGCAGTACAGACATACATAAATACATATATTTCTCTGGTTAAGTTTATTCGAAAGAAAGCTGCCTTAAATGGTATGATTTCGGGACATTGGAGGATAAAAGTACGTCTTCATTCACGAGTATTTGATTAGCCGTGTTTAACTCAATTAATGAAGAATGAGAACTTGCAATCTGTCTGGAGATTATCTTCAGAACGATGAAAGAAATTAAAAACATGATTGCCTAGTAAGCTCTCATTTTTAGGTTTTTATCATTATATCGTCATATTATTAAAAGAAAATCCTTTTTGAAGTTTGATTTCTTATTATTTTGTTTGTTTTCTTTTAAAGGAAAAACTGTTCGCCCAGCATGGCTATTTGTCTGTCTGTCTGCACTTTTTCTGTCCTCCCTCAGATCTTAAGAACTACAGAGGCTAGAGGGCTGCAAATTGGTATTTTGATCATCAACTCTCCAATCATCAAGCATACCAAGTTGCCTCAGTAGTTATTTTTATTTTATTCAAGGTTAAAGTTACCCATGATTGTGCGTCTGGCAATGCTATAGGTGCTAACAACACATGCCACCACCGGGCCGCTTCTTAAGGTTTCATACAGCATGATACGCTGTACAGAAAGCTTGATTGACCGGAGAAACTTCGGCGTATTTTTTAATTTGTTAAGCGCTGGGATGAAGCGGCTTTTGAAGACTGTGTTGATTACTTAGTTACATGAATCAATTGCCAACAGTGATCTCTATTTTTCTTACCATCAGTAATAAGTATTGTAGGATACTAAAACCATTCAGAGCAATACAGCCGCAATTATATACCTTCTATCGCGGAAATTAACGAACACTAATATATGGACGAAAGAATAACAGAATGGGTCCCTAGAGATTGCAAACGAAGCAGGGGAAGGAAGAGAAGACGATGGATGGACGAGCTAAGAAAATTAGCGGGTATGGACTGGCTTAGAAGACCATAAACAGAAGGGAGTGGAAGGACATGTCTGAGGCCTATGTCCTGGAGTGGACAAGCAGCGGCTGATGATGATGAATATATAAAGTAACGTCAGTGAAAGTCCCGTATTAAAAGTACAACTTTGGCCCTCTCGAAACGAAACACACCGATCCAAGACCAACCTTGCTAAGCGGTCAATTACGGGAACGATCGAAAGGCAACAGTATTTTGTTGAGCCAGGCACAAAAAAACGGACATGAAAAGCAGGGGGAAGACCGAACGCGCCACCTTCCGCCAATCCCCCGGTACCGGACCGGCTCTTACCCGTCGACCGTGATGCGGTTTCACAACCTGAATGTGAATTGAAATTTAGAGGGCAATGTTTGCACGGTTTGAGTGAGGAGGGTCTGCGCTCGCGTGTATTGTGATTTCGAGGGACGGTGGCGATAGGGCGTGTGCTCTAATCCATTGGCCTCGTATAATGGACCAAAACATTAGTCGGGTACCGTGTTGCCTCCATGGACAGTAAGCTTTCCAACCGACAGTATCTCTTTTTTTTCTTCTCTTTTTTTCGCTATTTTTTTTATTTAAAGGCCTGAGAACGAGAGAGAGAAAGAGAGAGTGAGAGAATGTAGGAACAACTTATCGTTATTATGACAACTTATCGTTGTTATTATTATGATCATTGCGAGCATAGCATGCTGAGAAAGAAGGAAGGAATACATTTCCTTCAAATAAGCGACGCAGTAAGTATCCAGCTCTTGAGATCAAGCCAAAGACTGTGGCCACAGGAGAGATGGACTTCTATCAGAAAAAATCTTGCGATGACACAATACAGTGCACAGTTTTATTCGCAAGTAGAGGAAAAGTGAATAAGTCGCACAGAATCTCCAAAATTGATGTTGCATTTGTTACATACAAATGTGACCTAGTGCGTGATCTTCAATTTTGATTATGATATTATTATTGTCATTTATTTTTTACCTCTCATGGGGTATGTAGAAGGATTTGCTCTTCAAGGAGGATAAAAATGAAAGCCAGCCGAATGCAGTAGGTTGCAAGCATGAACTCAGGCGAAGTGTTGAGATGGCTTTTATCTCCCGAGCCGGAAAATGATTGTGTCAAGATCTTTGAAGTACAATGAAGCCTAGCGGTCTCAAAAGCTCAATTATGACTGTTGTTGTTATGCATCAGACATAATGGCTGATTGATTGATTGATTTGTAGATTTTAGGCATAATGACAAACACTGGGACAGCTGAGGCCAATCATCGCTGAAAAGGAAACTGACAGAAAAGGTTTGAAAATAAGGTGGAAGAAAGACAATATGAAAGAAGGTACGGTAAAAGGAATGAAAGTAGTTGCAGCTAGGGGCCAAAGGGACGCTGCAAAAGAACCTTAAGTAATGCCTACATTGCACTGCATGAGGTGCATCGAAGGCACTACCCCCCTACGGGGGATACAATGACAATATCATTCCAAGGCACTAACGCATGAAAGCCCCAAGCACTCACACCTTAATAACCATTTTCCAGGTGTTATGGCTCACTCTTTTTTTTTTTCTTTTTTTTTTGGCACATTTTCCTAGTTGCTATTACTTGGTTTTTGGGGACGTAAGTCTGTAATCTGACCCCTGTGGTAGGGGTGTAAGTATACTACCACCGTAGGTCCTGCGTGTCGTAAATGTGACTAAAAGGACAGCTGCTGCCTTGCAGTCTTACTTTTGCGTAACAGGCCAGACCCACCGCCAATAACTGTGGAAACTGCAGCCTTGCAGTCCTACTTTTGAGTAAAAGGCTAGGCCCAACACCAATAACTGTGTAAATTACTGCCTTGCAGTCTGATTTTTTAGTAAAAGGCTAGGCCCCCACCAGTAACTGTGGAAACTGCTGTCTTGCAGGTGGACTTTTTAGTCAAAGGCCAGACCCACTGCCAATAACTGTGGAAACTGCTGTCTTGGAGTTTTGCTTTTGAGTAAAAGGCTAGGGCCACCACCAATATTACTGTGGACACTACTGCCTTGAAATCTTATTTTTTAGTAAAAGGCTAGGCCCACCTCCAGTAACTGTGGAAACTGCTCTCTTGCAGGAGGACTGTTTAGACAAAGGCGAAGCCCACTGCCAATAACTGAGGAAACTGCTCCCTTGCAGGTGGACTTTTTAGTCAAAGGCCAGGCCCACTGCCAATAACTGTGGAAACTGCTGCCTCTAAGGTGGACTGTTGCCTTGCAGGTGAACGTTTTAGTCAAAGGCGAGGCCCAACACCAATAACTGTGGAAACTGCTTCCTTGCACTTGCAGGTAGACCTTTTAGTCAAAGGCTAGGCCCACCGCCAATAACTGAGTCAAAGGCCAGGCCCATCACTAATAACTGTGGAAACTGATGCCTCGCAGGTAGACTCTTTAGTTAAAGGCCTGTCCCACCGCCAAAAACTGTGGAAACCACTGCCTTGCAGGTGAACATTTTAGTCAAAGACCAGGCCCATTGCCAATAACTGCTGCCTTGTACTTGCAGGTAGACTTTTTAGTTAAAGGCCTGTCCCACCGCCAATAACTGTGGAAACTGCTGCCTTGCAGGTGGACATTTTAGTCAAAGGCTAAGCCCACCGCCATTAATTGTGGTTGATGAAAGCAAGGGCATGCGGTCATAAAAACTCCTTTGCTAAAAACAAACCATGCCTGATGTTGTTAGGAAGGCAATGGAGAAGGCGCATCAGGCAACCAACCCATTAATGTAGGGGTAACGGTGGGAAAGAAGAAGAGTAAGTCTGTAATCTCATAGAAGTGTAATATAAGGATATGAACTGTCACTTGTGAACTGACGTTGCTCGGGTGTCTTCTCCATTCACACTCTTGGTTCCCTTAAACTGGAGTGCGTAGATTAAAGGTTATAATGGTTCAACGAGGAGTGGGGTGTTTAACGTAATTCAAGCAACGTAAGCATACAAATGTTTAACGCAGAAACAGATTTTCATAATTAAAAACAAACACACACAGACGCACACAAACGTGTGTGTGTGTGTGTGCATATTAGCATACATAAACACATTTAATTTAATATAATTTCATATTGTTTTTATTTCTCCGTAAAAAACAACTAATAATTAAACCATGAAAGGATAAGAATGCATCCTAAAACATCCTGAGGCAGGTCTCTGATCACGCCACAACGATCGACGAAGAAGAAGAAGAAGAAGAAGAAGGAGAAGAAGAGGAAGAGAGCAGCCTAACGGGGAGATCACTGGAAGTGACAAGAAAAGCGGAAGGAGTGAAGGGTGTGAGGAAGCGAATGGGAGAAGCCGAGATAGAGAATTGCAAGAGGAAGAATGGAAGGAAACGAACCTCAAGCTCTCCCGGGGTCAGAGGCAGGAGAGACACGGGGTGGTTGGCGGGAGGGGTTGGGGTCCAGAGTTGGGGGTGGGGTGGAATGAGAAGGGAAGGAGGAAGAACAGGAAGAGGGGACACGTGACACAGCAGACACTCACTCTTGACCCTCCAACACCAGTGACCTGACTCACTCCTCTCCCTCCGCCGACACGCCTCCTCCTCATCACCCTCCTCCTCATTATCCTCCTCCCCCTCTTGCCTCAAAAAGTATCGCCGCCCTCTCCTCCGTTCACGCCCTCGCTTCTCTTTTGCTTAAACCATTGAATGGCTACATAGTTGGAGAAATTCGTTGAATAACTACATAGTTGGAGAAAATTGTTGAGCAACTACATGGTTGGAAAGAATGAGTGTTAAAAATAAAGAAAACAGAATTGTCAACGGGTTTAGGATTTCTAAATAAATAAATGAAAGAAAAAACACGTCGAAGATTGACACATAAGAAAATTAGTATAAAAAGAGACGCCAAGGAAAGGAACCTAGTGCTCAATCTTTGCAAGAATATTTTCGTAACATACAAACAGTCGTGTAAGACGATCCCGAGCCGTCGATTAGTCTCAGTTGATGAAATGACTCCCAAATGAAAATGAAAAAAAGGAGGCACTCACTGCGTCGCGTTTCCTTTAGAAAAGGACCAGTCAGCAAGTTTCAAATTGTCATTTTTGATTTGAAACCGATCAGCAGAGAGAATTAATCTATATTCGTTACTGGTGGACATGGCTCCAACTATATAGTAGACAATTAGGAGCTGCTGCTCCTTCACATGAATAATTAATTCCGAAGTCTGGCTTCGAAGCGAAAAGGAATATCGTCCACAACGCTGTCGAGAGGAACTTCCTTATCCCGAAGCGGTTCAAGATTTCAGTTGCCCGAAGTGATATTCAAAGTGTGTTATCACTTAGACAATGACGTTAAAAATCACGAAAAATTTACACAATTTTTTAATCGTCTCACACTTGTAATACTATTAAACACGTGTATACTTTATGTATAGATATTACTTGAGTAAGTTCATTGCTTTCTGAATATTGTTACTTGTCAGCAAGAAAATGAATACCTCTTAAAAAATTTTCCTTTTTTCTGGGTACATGCTACGAATGTAAGCAACTTCAGGTATGATAAACTAAATTTATTTTAGGTATTTACACATGGCCATGTGTTCTGCCGGACAATGGCATAAATAGCAATAAATTATGTCATCCAAGAGGCACTTCATAAAGTTTCGCGTGGTTCCAAAAAAATCGTTATACCTACAATAGATCAGTATTGGTGA
>NC_061089.1:3936498-3983998 GCF_015104395.2 Macrobrachium nipponense | reverse complement strand
CGGAGATCATTAACACTGGATACATTTTTTCGTCCTAGATTAAGTCATCAGTATCCGAATGGATGAACACGATTAAAAAAGGAAGGTAAATTCTTTTTGAAAACTTACGTATTGCAAAATCTTGCGCAGGACTGAAAAGGCAGTCAATTTCAAAACATTTAAAGTACAGACAATCATTAGCACGGAAAATCAATTCATGGGCAGGACGGATAGCTTAAAACCCCTAATCGAAGGCTAAGATGACTATTTTCTGAAATATCGGGAAAGGAGGAAAAAGAAATTTTTAGTTATGAATATGATTACTGAGCTGCAAAGACGACATGACTTGTGATGACTGTTAGTAAGTGTTTAAAGACTTTAATAGAATTAAAAGCCGATGGGTAATTATACTGACTAGAGTATTCCATACGACACGATGACGAGACAGTCAACTTTCAAAGATCAGAGAAATGTGCTGAGACCAATCACTCTTCCATTTGTATACAAGTAACATATTCTAAGGATTTCGAGAGTAGACCTCATATCCTATTATACAAAGGCAACTTATTAACATGCATGAAGCCATGTGAGATGGATGAAGTTGGAATAGCGGGTTACTTAATTGGTCGTCTGACTCTGGTATCAAAAGAGGTTCAGGCGTTAATGGTTGTGAGTTTGACAGAAGCTGCAACGCTGCTCCAAAGCGTTCAGTGCTTTCGTCTCAAAATTTAGCTGACAATTATTTTTTGAAATTATTTTTTTGTTGTTTTCACTATTAAATACTTTATCCTAATTCATGTTTATTCTTTTTCAAGCTTGACCGTTCTGTTTCATGACAGGCGGTAGTTCATTACAATTCTGGTTTCGTCAATGGACGTTCAAGCATGCATGATGATAACAGAATGGAATCTACTTATCAAACTATGATTTCTACAGTTCCTTATAAATGAAGTCTAAATTATTTACTGAGTATCCAACAATTCACAAGTGATTAGGCAGATATAGAACCTGGACGTAGAAAATGGAAATTCCAATCATTTTCCAGACAGAAGAGAGGAAAAAGCGATCTATTGTGGTAGACACTTTATGGATTTATTCTATGACAGGATGAAAACCAGGACGAAGAGGCCAATAGAATTATGAGGTTCTCTAATCAAGAAGACCAACCAGCTGCTTGTAACGTCTGATTTTGGTAACGTTACTTGAAGCATTGCTGAACGCAGCAATAACCAGAAGGCATCTGATCTATTCAGCTCCTATTTCCAGATCATTCTAGGGTTGTTTGCAGAAGGTGCAGCTGGAAGGGGATTTATTTGTTTTACTTTTGAGGAATTCGTGTTCCAATAACAGATTATGACATTAAGAAAAGTTACTCGATAAGGGAGATATGGAAATATAATAAATGCAAAAGTTAGAGCAATGGGGCTCAGACACCTCCTGAATCTCAGAGCAAAAGTAGCACATGTTGATGACAAGTATACACGAACTAAATAAAAAAAAACTCACAAACTGAATTTTTTAAGAAAAAAAAAAAAGTATAACACCTTAGAATTATACCACTGTACCTTATATTTACTGCTGTTCTAAACTTGATTCAGATCATCGCAAATTTACTCTTTATTCTCCTGTGCTGACTTACAAAAGTTTTTTTTTTTTAATAAATAGGAAGAGAAATGAAAAACAGGAGTGACAGAATAGACATAAATATGGAGAGATAATCGAGGGCTACCGGTAGACATCATTAAAAACCCTTTCAGTGCCTGACAACAAAAATGAATTTGTTCAACCTACGAACGGCTGCACACTAAGCGTCGGTGGAAGCGAGCAATTTGGCTGAAGTAATCCAGGCATTAAACTACGAGTATAAGGATCAAGTCAACATTTTTGTCTAAAAATAAAAGTTTTATAAATAAATCATGTCTAAGGCTTTAGTTTGGGCGTCCTCATTCAAGAACATTATTGACAAATACTTTAGTCGTCTTTTTTCCTTTCCCACTTATCTTAAAGCATCTGAGTTTGTTTTTTTTATATACGTATAAGTCAGCCTCTGTCACCTCAAGATAGGAAAAGTAACTAAATAATTCCATCATAACAGTATTTGACGACGTCACTTCAAAAGCGTAAGGGGTTTATGGGCGAATATTCCCGCCCACGCCAACCCCCCACCGCCCACCGCCCTACCGTTTCCAAATAAGCTCCCGCCCGTCCAAAAGCTATCGCGTTTTCCATTGGGTCAGTCCTCATCTTCCAGAGTCAGTGTGGTGGAAGATATGGTTTGTTTTTGCTATGCATATGTTTCCGCGGCTTTTAGCATGTTGTTTTGCTGTTCAAAACCCACATAAATGTATCATTTGAGTCAGACGTAAAAGTTTAGTGATTCAAATGGAATATAGACCTTTTACCCATTCGATAACTGTTTGGACAATCCTTGGTTAAAAAAAAGCACGAAATCGGATTATAAAACATTTAAAACAATGTTGAAAATGTATATAGATGTATTTTTCGGCGGCGCTGCTGCTGCTGCTGCTGCTGCTACACTGCCATGTTTACGTAGGCAAACGAAATGCGTGTGTGCCTTAGTGTGATCGAGTTCATTTTTGCCTTTTTTCTATTTTTTCTTCTTTTTTATCATTCCTGTTGGCAGAAGCGCCTCTGCGAGTGGATCCCGGAACGCGGAAGTTAAGTGCTAATAAAATTCAAGCACATTGAAAGTAAAACGGTCCGTCAGGTTGGATTTGTGTCCGCTGTTGCATAAGGCGCTACTTCCTACTTCATTCATTTCTTCCACTTCTCACGAATCAACTTTTTAGTCTTAAAGGAAACAAAAAAAAAGACAATCATCGTAGGACAGACTCATACGGAAGTACATGAAGGTCATTCCTAGTTGACCACTTAAACCAGGTGCCTTTGCGCTTTCCTCCCCTAGGAGGTTAAAGGCCCAGGGGAGGAAACTAGTTTTCGTACTCTGCAAGATCCTTTCATATCATAGATACTTATAGAAATAGTTATGTAAGCACTGTGATGACAAATCATAGTTTGATTAGCAGTTATATATGGCTCATTTGATTTCTCCTCTCATATTCTTTCGCAGAACATAGAAAAATCATTTAGAACAGACAAATTACCGAACGTTTACCGCCTATTAATTAACATCTTAATCAATTAGTGTTTAGCATTCTGATGCGCAACTGAAATCAATGACTTCTTGCCATCTGGGCCTCAGCCGTCTTCCAAGGTTCAGCAGCACTGGAAAGCTACCTGGCGTCTTCAACGCCAAGGTCACTAACGAGGCACTTTACTTCTGGATAAGAGAACTAATCGGCGGCGAGTGATGGCTGCCAAGCAAACGCACCTTCTGATGATGTATCATATCAGGCGCTGGAGCCTGGGTCATAAACTCTGCCAAAAGCATAATTTATTTTGCTACTTATCTTTTTACGTTGCTCTGTGCTTGGTATCCTTCGGCTCCTATCGTCCGTTTGTTTGCTTCACAAAAAACATTAATAGCGTTTCACTTCTCAAAATTTATTTTTTTTTAAATTCAGTTTCTGGCGTTATATTTATTGATTGAGCATTAGCTAGTGCCATGGTAGGTACTTATATAAAATTTCCACAGAGCTTAACGTCGGCTTTTAGTAATTTGTATATTGAGAAAGTTTTATCCTACGGCCACAAAATATATAGCAAAATGGAAAATTCAGGATGTCTAAATAGAAAATACTGAAATTAACCAAAAAAGAAAAAAAAGATCAAGTCCAGCATAACTAAAGGATTAAACCTGCTTGTATCGATATCGTTGTAACATAAGTAAAAGTTTGTCCATAAAAGCGGACTCTCCGGCCATAACGAAAAAACATAACATAGAGGAACAATGCAGTTAGCATAGATGCACACATATAAATACACACGCCTGTAAATGGAAAGGCCCATTTACGAAGCAGGAGGCTGCAAAATATACTATATTCAGTCAACTCTTTCTGTTGACCTTAGCGAGTGAATAGATAGATGGCAAATGCTGGTTTTTTCAAACTCTTTCATTTTAATGGTCTCTTTTCATTTGCATCGCAAACTGTCGTTGCAGGAGTTTAGTTTTATATATATATATATATATATATATATATATAGATATATATATATATATATATAGCATAAATACATACATATACCATATATATATAGATATATAAATATATATATAGATATACATATGTTATATTATTATTTAATTTATCACATATATAATATTTATATATATATATACTATATAGTATATATATGTGTGTGTGCGTGTGTGTGTGTGTGTGTGTATGGTGTGTAAGGGTTATTATGTTTGGCAGTTTCGCATAGCCCTCATCATCACCTAGAGTGTCTTCTCTCTCTCTCTCTCTCTCTCTCTCTCTCTCTCTCTCTCTCTCTCTCTCTCTCTCTCTCTCCTGAATGTCAGGGGATGTTCTTGTCTGTTTAAAATGGAGTTCAAACAAACAGACAAACAAAAATTATATTCAGAACAGCTGTTGCGAGAGAAAGTGGCGTGATAAATTCCAGGAAGAATTCAATGTGCCTTTAGAACAGGGGTTTTTAACGGGGGGTATCCATACCCCTTGCGGGTATGGGAACCACATGTTGAGGCTATGTAACTTGATCTCTGGATATTTGTATATATTTGATTTTAATGTGTCAATGTAATCATGGGCAGATTTTCTAAACACATGACTATATAAAACTATAAATGCTTTTGAGTTTCTTGTATGTTCTATTCCTAGCTACTCATACCTAAAGTATGTATTGAACTAAGTATATTAACTTAAATTGTCAACAAGTAGGACTTAAGCTGACTTAAGCGAAGGGTGTATGGAACCACATTGGGTAATTCATTGGGGGTCTGGAGTCGTGAAAAGGTTAGGAATCCGTGCTTGAGGAGGAAGCTGAGCAGGCCACCCTCATGTTCCCCTTTCACTGGGCGCTAAGGTCGTCGCTTCTCTCAACCACATTCGACCAGTAGACGACGACGACCAGAGGAAAGTCGGCCTTTGAGAATTATAAGCTGGCGACTTTCGGGAGACGGGGAAAAGATCAAAATAATCGCTCAGATTCGTTGACTTTCGTTGTACTGAAAAAACAAGAATGTTTAAGTATTATCTTAATGATTTTCGGATTACAGAAAAATACGAAGGAGAAAATGATTTTCTTATTCAAGGAAAACGCTCCAGGAATTTGAATCTGATGTCATTCTGCCTATAGATGAAAAACATGCATCATATATCAAGTCTTTACTAAGTTTCAAATGTAATTTACGCAACACAAGGCTTTTTAAGTTTGACAAAAGATAACGAATAAAAACTGGAAAAAAGCATTGAGAATTTTACATTAATTTATAGGTAAAATCATTGAGGAGATCATTACATCTAATACTCTTGAGACCAGGAATTTCCCTCGTTTGCCCCCAACCAAACAGCCTCGTGATACAAAACTGGTGACTGGGTGATTTAGTGTTTCTTGCGCTATTATCATTTGACGTTCAGGTGATGACAGATTTAAATGAAACATTGGTTAGTCGTTGTTGCTACACAGACAGAGAGAGAAGAGGAGGGAATGACGTACTTTCCTCAAGTCGTTTCTCATTATCTTCTGATTCTCATTCTTTAACGCCTTTTCTTTTCCTTCTTCTTTGCGTCCATCCTCCTTCCACAGAGTGAAACAGTACAAGGAAGAAATGACAGAAATGCACAATGCAATCATAAGAGCACCTTTCATAAGTGTATTTACGTATAGACGTTTGATCGTTTCAGTTATGGTAATGTGATATGTCAGCAGAGAGAGAGAGAGAGAGAGAGAGAGAGAGAGAGAGAGCGTCATTAATGAGCATAGCCTTAAGAAGTGTGACCACAGAGGAGTAATAAGAAATGAACGAAGCCAAAATGCTCGTCGCCCATTGACCGCCTCCAGCTTCATCATTGATCCGGTTTTGATCCGATTCCTGACAAAGAATAAAAAAAAGAACGCAAAGGATTTTTCCTCTCCCATTTTTGCGATTGCCCTAATCATTCTCAATTTTTTCTCTCTCTCTTTCTCTCTCTCTCTCTCTCTCTTTCCCTCTTTTTATTCTTTTAGGCCGAAAGAATAAAAGACCGAGAAGCGTTACGCCCTTGTTTCCCGGGAGAGACACAAATTAGCCCAATCATTGTATTGATGACAGGGTGTTGAAAATAGGCGTATCCCGCGCCGGAAATAATTGGTTAGAAATTGGATTAAATCGTACCGGCCAGGGACTCGGCGAGAGCCACCGAGAGAGAGAGAGAGAGAGAGAGAGAGAGAGAGAGGGGACGTTTGCTCAACTTTCTCTTCCTCTCTTTCTTTCCTTTTTAACTCTGTTTCCATTCTCCTTCTTCATTAAGCACAATCACAGGGCTGCTACAGATCTGAAGCGCTGTTTTCCTCATTGCTTTTGCTTGGGGATGGTTGGGAAATAATCGACGACCTTGGTCTCTGTCTACTGTTTCAAAGACGGGAATGATGTTCTTCTCTCAAAAGATACTAGGCAAGAGTTAAATTCTATTAGGTCCTGTAAAAGAGCCGAATGTCCGTGTATTGATTCCTGGCGTCTCAATTCCCGCCTTCAGTTCTGTAGTACGCAAAGAGGATTATACATAGTCTATCATTTACGACTGAAGATTACCATTTGTTCACTGGACACTCACGACCATCCCTCAGACCGTGAAGGTCTTGTTTCTATTGATTTATTACAGGATATACGTATATATATATGCTATATATATATATATATATATATATATATATATATATATATATATATATATATATATATATATATATATCCTGTAATTGCAATGAATGCAGTGCCCACAAGACTTTACATAAAGCTGATTTTGTCCTCTCTACATTCCGCTATTGTTGTAGTTCGTGCAAACACGTGCTATCGAATACCAGGGTCCTTTTGTTTCTAGCAGCTCCGCTACGCCATAAACACTGAGCTCTTAATCTCCCTCTCTCCCCGTCTCCCAAGAGATCCAATTTTACCCCATATCATAAACTCATCACCTTTATTTTCCTTAGGTTTTTATATATATATATATATATATATATATATATATATATATATATATGTATATATAAATGCATTAAGTTACAAATGTCCGTTAATGTCCAATTCACTGGCCTCTGAATTAATATATTTTCATACAATGTTAACTGAAGGGGAATTTTTCATTTGATAATAACTTCGTCCTCTCGTGGATTCGAACCAGCGGACAGAGGTGAAATCAGGACTTCAGTGAGTTACCGAGTTGGCCGAGTCGGCAACATCACTTAATTCCTGATTTTTCATCTGTGCACTGGTTCGAATCCACGAGAGCACGAAATTATTATCAACTAAAAATTTCCTCTTCGGTTAAAAGATATGAAAACATTAATTCCGAGGTTAAGCAAATTGGATATTAAAAGATATTTGTAGCTTAATTAACCCACGTATGAATCACGGTTGATGTGTTAAAAATTCATATATATATATATATATATATATATATAGTATATATATATATATATATATATATATATATATATATATATATATATAGTATGCATACTTATGCGTATATGTGCTGCGACTTTTTGCCCTGCTACTTTTAATTTACCGAATAACTCCTGCGGTCTTTAAATATAGTTCTTTCGCCAAGAGACAAGTTTGTTATGAAAACGCCATTTCATACCACCTCACAGAAGCTCCATAAGGACCGCAAAAAGAAGGAGGGTGACCGAAGAACTAAGCTGCGTCCAAAACGCGCACAAAAGCGAAAGAACAAAGCAAACAAAACACGGTGAAGGCGGCTGAAGAGTTTATCCCTTTCCAACTGCATTTTTAAGCGAAAATCTGTTGCTAAAATAATTGTGGCAGACTCGCCTAATATCATTAAGTGATCCAGCTATTCATGAGTAGTGCTGGAGTGGAGGAGGACCCCGGGGGGTCGGGCTGCCCCCCGTGGAGGGGGAACACTGCAACACATAATATGGCATAATTTTATTCACCAAGAGGGCTTCTCTCTCTCTCTCTCTCTCTCTCTCTCTCTCTCTCTCTCTCTCTCATAACTTCATTTATACGGACGCATTTAGAAATGTTAGAAAGAAAGGAGATTTCTGTAACCGCTACCACCATGAAGAGAAACATGACACGTCATCCGTAAACCTGTAAATATATAGTCATAATTATGTACGGAATATAAGAGAACCAGTAAGAAAAATAGATATAATATACAAAGCACAATTGTAAGTTTTCTTGGTTTTCCGCACTACAGTTATTTCCAGAAACGAGCAGTTAATTTCTATTAAGAGAGCATTCACTTCTTACCCCTCGAATAAAGTATTAATCACTTAGCACGATTCATACCAAAGTTAATAAACGTGTAACTAAATGCGTTGATAAGGATATTGTTGACTGCGGACGGAGCGCTGCAACATTTCGAAGATTTTCTTTTGTCGAATGATTGAATTTCAGATGATATGAATTTACTTTTCCAAAACGCAGATGAAAATGTCAAACTCGCCTCCTAAAATAGGAAAGACTATACAGTAGGCATATCTGTCGTGGACAAGAAATGGCAACAAACGGAGCAATGATTGGTTGATGGTTTCCATTCGCAGTTTGCCGATTTGCAATCCTAGGTGATGTTTAAAACGTTGTCCATCAAACTTATTATTTGTTGAGGGGCGAAGAGTGAGAAGTTGATCTTACTATTTAATAATGCCCAAAAGAAGCGCTGTGTCTAAGAAAACCCACTCGGTGTTTTCTTATAACAAGTAAAAGATACGCCGAAAAAAATAGTTTTCTCTACAGCGTATAATGCTATATCAAACTCTGAGCCACGGCCCATGAAACTCTCAACTGCATTCCATGAAACTTTCAGCCACGGCCCAGTGGTGGCCTGTGTTGTTGACCAGAAGTACGAACATGGCTACCTCTAACTTGAAACAAAATAAAATCTACTTAGGCTGAAGGGCTGCAATTTGGTATGTTTGATGATTGGAGGGTGGATGATCAACATACCAATTTGCAGCCCTCTAGCCTCTGTTGTTTTTAAGATCTGAGGGCGGAGGGAAAAGGTGCGGAGGGACAGACAAATAGCCATCTCAATACTTTGGTTTTACACTAAACTGAAAATGTTCCTTCCCTCAGTAAGAACAAACGGTAATAAAACTGGTGGCTTCCTTACGACGTCTTCTGGTCAACCAGTGTTTTCATTTTCTCTTCACCGTCGTGATTGGCAGCAAATGAAATTGACCCACGACACGAACCTTCGTAATAGGTCAAGCGATCATCGGGAGAGATAATGAGGCAGTTTATTGGTAATTGCTTGTATCTCGTAATTAATGAGTAATGCTTGATTATCGAGCTCGTCCGAACCCTCTAGCTGCTACGGGAGGAGTAAAGTCTTACTACAGATCTGGTATTTGACCTCACGTATGTTGCTTGCGACTTTAGGTTTACCGTAAGAAAATATTCTTTATAATAATAATAATAATAATAATAATAATAATAATAATAATAATAATAATCCCCTGGATGTCATCAGGGGAGACGTGAGATATCAACCCTCCTCCTGCAAACCTGTTTGTCCTTTCAGGATGGGGATAGGGTAGGTTGGGGATCGGGAGGGTAGCGGAGACAGCAACGCCGGGTTCCAGGACGCGTAGCGCGCCAACAAGCCCGTGATGACGATAATTACCTAAACATCAAACCTCCAAGCGAATTAATTATGGATGACTTTGTAAAACATGTCTAGGTACCTAGTGCTTAGTCGACTGGGGCGTGTGACAGCCAGGTTGCAGATCATTAGAGTAGCGGCTCATTTCTAAAGAATTAAAGATAAGTTTGAGACAGCATCTCTTTATTTATATCTTTCATTCTAAGATCTATTTGTCCGCTAACCGTTCTTTTGCAACTGGTTTCCTGTAATTACACTCACCCGTCTATTTTCATTAATTAGTTTTTTTTTATTGTTCATTTTTTTACTTTCCTACCATACTCCTGTATACCTTCGATATATGAATGTCTCAGCTGTCGTCATATTGCACCTCCAAATGACACTGCTTTACCTCTTTTCATCTGCTCAACTTCGCAGCTCCTCTCGCCCTTACCAACTGGTTGTCTATATTATTTTCTTCCGCTTTTATATAGTACTGACTCTGCTCTCTCTGTTCACGTGATCCCTTCATGGAAGTGTTCCTGCCTTCTTTAAAAGCCTTCTGCCTCGCGTCTTTAATTGTAACTAATGTTTGATCGTTCTCTTCTTTAATGCTCTTTTCACTTGCTTTTTATATAACGTTCTTGTATTAAATACATTTACAGCCACATTTATAATTGTCCTTACAGCGTGAAATTACAATTATCATAACTTTTTCTTCAACGTAACAACCAGATGGACTCTTCGTCACTCTTCTTCATCTTGTATAGTACTTCGACTTGCTCTTCCATGTATAGTACTTCGACTTGCTCTTCCATGTTTTCTCTCCCTACACATGAGCTGAAAAATTCTTTTCCTTACCATACCATTTTTCCTGAGCGTTCCAATGAGTACGTTTCTTTGAAAAGCTCGTATTTCCCTAACCAAGCTCTTTTCCAAAGGCAACACCACAATACTCTCTCCCTTCTCATTCCTCTAAGACCACCCTGCTTGTGCGTGCGTGTGCTCGTTTGTAGTTCTCAGATATAGGAATTACGGAATAAATTCACGCAAATGTAATATACTAAATATTCACGCAGTGACTTTAAAATAATTGTAATATTCACATTGAAACAAAACACCCACGCAGAACATGTGCCCATAAACGTGCACATACATACACACATCTTCAATTAATGTCTTTGTCGAGACGTCGAGATAATTACGATAATCGTAGGGTATTATTGATAGGGGAGAGGACCAAACATAATGTGTTGCCTGTTTATAGACACATACACATGCAAACACAGAAACTCTCCGTTATCACCAACAACGAAATTTTTCTATTAGATTCTACCAGCGGTGACAGATTTATTTATTAGATAAATGAATGGATAATGAAAGTGAATGCTCTAATTAGGAGGAAGTAGGTCCCTGATCACTGACAATTTTCTGTAAAGTAACGAATTTCACACAAGTCCTTTATTTCACCGAAGCTTTTCGATACTTCAAGCCTATATCAGTGTAAATTACAAGACACGGCGCTTATTCGGAAATTCAGTATAGTGAAACAGCATGCATTAAATGTCACACGATCCACATCAAATTTTACATTTTACTACTTACTTATAAATATAACAATAATAATAATAATAATAATAATAATATAATAATAATAATAATAATAATAATAATAATAATAAAAACAGAGCTCTAAACGTCTCTTGTCCTGAAGGAATTGCTGATTGGAGGCAAGTTTCAGTTATTAGAAGGGATTGGCATAGCATCCTCTATGGCAGATGGTAATCTATCGAGCTGGCTGATAACGTTATCTGTTGTGGAAACACCTTTGACAGTATCAAATAAACAAATCTACAATTAAATCCCATATATGTATACACACACACACACACACACATATATATATATATATATATATATATATATATATATATATATATATATATATATATTACATATATATATATATTCTATATATATATATATATATATATATATATATATATATACTATAGATGATCTATTGCTAATTCTTGCTGTATTTTGTGTTCTCAATAGGTTATTGCATCTTCAGAGAGTGCTGCAATAGATAAGAATAGACAAGCACATTCATTGTAAAATGTTGAAAACTTAAAATTAATAGTTATACGTGAGTTGATTTAGTAGAATTTTACACCGAAATACAATGAGTTACCCTGAAAAGTTTGCAGTAAAATTTTACAGTATCTCACAATTACAAAATTTTTAACATGTGTTAAAATATGTTTAAATGTGAAATATTATGAAATTTTACTGTAAACGTTTTTAATGTAACTTATTATGTTTTAATGATAATTTCTTAATAAATTAACTTACAGATAACTATTAATTCAAGTCTTTTAATTTTAGGATGATTTTCTTTATTCTTGATCCTTATCTAACTCCCTGAAGATGCAGCGAGGTATTGTGAAACGTTGGAATTAAAAGTTAGAATGTATGTGAGATAAGTTGTGTCAAGGAAAATAAAAACTTGAATATTATTCTTAGTCTTAGATTGCATGTGGTTATTAAAATTTGTAAATAAAAGCGATATCCAAGAAATAAGGGTTATGAAGTCTAAGATCATAGTTATTATTGCAGTGAGTTTTCTACTGGTGTGTTATCAGATTTATCTGAACTTTATTTAATTCCTTTAACATTCCTCTAGGTGTTTTTCCCCTTTGTAATAGTTACTTTATTGCCTGTCAAATGTATGGTGTATTTCCTTGTTCTTTAAAAATGCTTCACTTATGGACAATAATAAATTTAGGAAGAAGAAGAACACGAAGAAGAAGAAGAAGAAGAGAGAAAGAAGAACGCGGATAGATAGATATTTAGATACATAGATAGATAAAAGGCCACAAAAACACAGTGAAACAATTGACGGTTCCCGTATTTGCTTGACTGCAGCATAAAGATATTCATATCCCTTTTCTGAATCTGTATCGAATTTTATTAAAATTTCTATCAGAGAAAATATTGCTAGGCACTGCACGAACTTAAAGAATAAATAATTAAATAAAAAAGTAAATAAAAAAGCTGAATACTAGTTACTGTTAGAAATAGATTTCTCACTTAGAATCAATTTGGAGGGGTAGGAAGCTGTTGTGCAAACCATTATTCCAGTTAGTGTACCAGTGCCCATTTCTTTTGCCCGAGATAAAGGCTTCAGTTTTACATGATTATTAATTGCAGGATCAAGTTTTGCCATATCGCATCTCTCCTGAACAATGCGAATAGCAATCAATGTCCATACATGGCGCAGCCTGAGAATCCAGAAGGCCAATGTTTACTGTGAACTGAGTGGATGAGTCACACTGACAATATCATCCCCACAGTATTGGATGATCTTTGATTGCATCTAAATCAAAGCAAGCTGCAACCCCCTTCCTTCCCTTGCAAGACCCTCAAATTCCGCCTCCTTTCCCTCTATTACTCACCGCCACCTCCATCTCTTCCTGGAGCTTCTTCTCCCTCTATCCTCACCGCCACCTCCATCTCTTCCTGGAGCTTCCTTCTCCTCTACCCTCCACCCTCTACCCTCAACCCTCCAACCTCTACCCTCAACCCCAACCGCTTCCTCGAGTCTCTCTCTCTCTCTCTCTCACCGTCGGCGTGTCTGCCCTTCCATCGGGGGAGCCGCCCCCCTCCCGTGCTGCAACCCTCGTAAACCCCTCATAACACAAATCAAACACGGTTATTGTTCGGACTATTGGTTCGCCCCCATTGTCCTCTCAGCATCCCATTAACAATCCAAACAAGGCCGTTATCGAGAAATGACTTGTTACGATTGTTACAGAGCTACTGCGGTTGTCGAGCCCCAGATGGCGATTGAGGCCTCGAAGATGAGAGAGGCGGACAAACCCGGTTATCTTTCCTTCCTTTTCTCCTCTGGGGAAGCAGGAATGACGCCCACGGCCCGTTTTGCATTTCGCTTTATTTCAAGTGGATGAATTAGAAGGAAAGAAGCACGCAAATGATGCCGCTTCCATCCAAAAAATAACTTTTGAGCATTTGAACTTCGTCGATACTTGAAGGCTTTCTCTGTGAAGGGTCGCTGAGGAAATGTGGGAGTAAAAGGGAAACGATGATGCAGTTTTAGTGTTACTTACTTCTCTGCTTGCTGGTGTTCGGACAGAGAGAGAGAGAGAGAGAGAGGAGAGAGAGAGAGAGAGAGAGATCGGTAGTGTTGGCGAAGGGGCCAAGAGAGAGAGAGAGAGAGAGAGAGAGAGAGAGAGAGAGAGAACCAGTAGGCCGGGTAAGGGAGTGATACATGCAAATTGTGTTACTAGTCCTAATTGTCACTCTCACAACTCCCCAGAATCACCCTCGATCGGCCGGACTTAGCGCATATCCACTCTCTCTCTCTCTCTCTCTCTCTCTCTCTCTCTCTCTCTCTCTTTCTCATGTTAATTTTACATATTTTTTAAATCAGTCACTTGTTTCAGTATATTTACTAACATAATTAGATCATCATTAGGTTGTTGTTGCCAATATACGATAAAGGCGAAAAGACCAGTCTCATATTAAAAGTGAAATGTTAAATATTAACTCTTCTAATATGATTTGGAGTCACATTTCGTCTGAATGAAAAAACCCCAAAACAAATTACATATACACGCTCAAACACACACATAACATACATTCCTGTGGTTTTTATCATTGTTTTGAAGGCATAGAGATATATATGTACAAACACTTATACATATACACATATACAGTGTCAGTCAAAATTCAGTCAATAACTGTACCCAAAACCACATTCCTTCGTTCATTAGTTTAGTCATTTCATTTTGATTTAAAATATTCATTATATTGAAATACTAGCAAAATTATATTACTGGTATTGACAGTATTATTATTGAGAATAATACCATAAATATTAACAAAAAGCATATTACAAAAATGGAAGCACATAAAATCTGATTGCCTGCAAACTAATTTCCTGCTGTAGGGACCTTAGGTGGAATACAAAAGTCAGGCCATGATAATAAATATAAATCAAAGCGTCTCACTTTTAGGCTAAGGATGAAAATGAATACGAAATTTTGGAATGAAAGAAATGGACCTTTATTTTTATTGATTAGGACTCGCTAACACTCATGCAACAAATGCCCGTGGCAATTTTTATATCCAGTCGACTTTTCAAGAAGTTTTTTTTTAGCTCCAAGTAAGATAAAATGACTCTGTGGAACTGCATAGCCCATCGTCTAAGGAAAAACTAGATTAAACAGGAGAGGAGGTGACTTAGAGTATTTCACCCCCTTTGATTCACAGTATATTCCCCTTCAGTGGAAAAAAGAAATTAGCAGTAAATTACTTATATCATGAATGCCTTAATCATCATTTTTTTTTAGAATAACGCTAGAGAAGTGAAGCATCTGTGTTCGGTGTGGTCAGTCTTGGGCTGTTTTGTCTCTGCCTTCTATCGCGACTTTCTTAAAGAAGTGAAGCATACGGGAAAGTACAGTTAAATCGATTCCAGAGCATCGGGCCTATTTGGAAGCTACTCGAAAACGAACATCTAAATCCCTGTGGAAAGGATTGTGTTAGTCAGTATTGTAGTCGGGCACTACCCTATAGGTGAACATTTTATTCCAGCTTTCGGATCCACATAACGAATCATTATACAAGAATTTAGATGTAGAACGATAGCTTAAAAAAAAAATTGTTTGTAAAGGATGAAAGAAAGAAAGAGCATACTGGGGATGACTTTATGATCTGGCTGGCTCAGGAAATCATCCAATGAACAGGACACAATGAATATTTTTATCTGTATATATGTACTTCAGTACATCTGTTTGATTTATTCAGGGTAATATGTTAAATGTGCATCGTTAATGCAATAGTAAATAGATGACATAAACAATTCTAATATTATTCCATCTCTATAGTTAATTTTGAAACCTGAGACCCACTAGGATTATCCGGTTGTAAAATCATCTGGAACATTTTTCTTATTCATTGAAAATGAAAGGACTCTTGGATTTCCGTTCAAGTATGAATGAACCATTACATTAAAACTATAAAATGCTTACTTTCTAAAATGTTTTTGTCGAGACAATTCTGATATTGTTGTACCCTGATATAACCTACACACATATACATAATGACGTACAGGCAAATATTATTGACAACTATGGAACGAGAGTCACCAGCATTTGTAAAACAAGCAGAACGCATAGGAAGAGGAAGGAGGCTGGTGGTCATTTTCCATGATTCTGAGGTCAATATAAAATGCCTCAAAGGTTGAATTTAATTTGACTCATTTTCGCAAATATTTCAACATTGATATTGGCTGTACTCATTGTGTCTTTAATTCTTTAGAAAGGATTCTCTACGATACCCCAATGATACTCTAGTTGATAGTCTGCACAATTAGGATTGTTATGAAACAAGTCGATCTTGACCATCGGCCGACCTCTAAATACCTAGTAGTCTATAAGAGAAATGAGAAGATATATGTATATATATGTATACATACATACGTACATCATACATATATGCTATATATACATATATATATATATATACATACATATATATATATATATATCTATATATATATCATATAGGATATTTATATATATATATATATAATGTTGTGTGTGTGTGTGTGTGTGTGTGTGTGTGTGTACGCTTCAAATCATGGAAGTGGAAAAAATTTCTTTGCTTTATTGCTTTGGCAGGAAGAAAAATTTACATAAGCGGAAAAGTTTGTAGGTTTTATACCCACACTGTATTTAATCCCACCATTACTTTTTATTGGTCAATCCAAAAGGTCAGGCTACCGTGATTTTCCATATTGTAATCATTTCAAAGATATTCTAAATCTCCTTAAGAACCCCGTACGTAATGTAGCATAAGAAATATATGATATATTAAAAATAAAAATGGAACAGAACAGCTTAGAAATGTGTAAGATCTGCACAGGAGAACAGTGCAATTTTCGTTCATGTAAGGGAAAATAATGCCACTTATACGACAAGGGTTAAAAAGATATAAGTTGTTCTAGTGATATACTGGTGAAGAACATCATCGAATCTTGCTTTGAAACTTGAAGCTCTTGTAGGAGTATGAATATCAGCCGAGGAATGTATAAACTCGATCCATTTACTTTAGAATAAACACATCAAATGTAGATATATAATAGGAGATGTGCTTACCTGGGCCTCAAGAAAAGCGCGAGGCCCCCTGCATATGTAGATAGACAAACTGTGTAAGTGGAGCGCTGACCCCAGAAGCAAATACTTCTTCAGGCGGCTGTGTTTTCAATTGTACTGTCGCTCTAGCATGTACTGTGTGTTCAATTTCCATCACAGTGTGTAAGCCCTATTGAAGTCGTCTTAGAGGGACTAAAGACCAAACCTGTTAGTATTTATACTCAGTGTTTCATTTCTCTTGCACTAAATCTGTACATAATATACAAACACACACACATATATTACTATGCATGTTTATATATATTGTTTAGCTATTATTTACTGGCAGAGAAATACACACACCACACACACACACACACAGATATATATATATATATAGAATTATATTATATACTATTAATTATATATATATATATTATATTTATATGGTATGTATGATTATATATAATATTTAGCTATTTATAATCAAATTGGGCTACGGTTTTCACAGATATTGACGTAAAACATAAAGAAAATATATTTTTTTTTAAATTTACTTCCTCACCAACGAGAAAAACAATACAGAAGAGACAATCACAAACAAACGAAAAAGAAAAGACAATGCACGACACGAAAAAAAGAGGGTTGGGGGGGTGGGGGGCAGGGAAGGAGGTTCATCACAGGGTATCACTGAGTGAGCGGAACGAAGCCATCATAAAAATTCGGCGTTCGTCGATCGCAGAAATAAAGCCAAGTTGGTGGTCATTTCCCCAGCGCATTTCACGCACCACCCACCTCATTACCCTCACTTTTCAACATCATTGCCGCTTCATTACCCTTCGCAGGACGCTCTCGGGGTCGTTTATCAGGTGCAATGGATGACGGAGACGAGATCCCTCGCTCCTGCCCTCTGCTGGTCATTACAAGGGACGTCTCATGTCGAAAGAGAGTCTTCTTGTTCGCCGTCAGTCGCCATCTCCGCCGGAGATGTTGTACTCCGCAGATTTTGGTGGTTTAGACACACACACACAAACACACACACATATAAATATAGTAGCGCTCTCTGCTCAATATAATAAAGCCACATTTCGAATCCCAGACACGAAAGGAGGCCTTCCGACACGTTCAATGGGCCCTTCTCTTGCTAGTTTTGACACGGCTAAGTAAATATTCACGTGGGAACATGTATTAGTGTCATCCCACATACTAACAATATATCTGAAACTATACCATCTGACGTGAGAGAAGCGCGAGCGCGAACATATATATATATATATATATATATATATATATATATATATATATATATATATATATGTGTGTGTGTGTGTGTGTGTGTGTGTGTATATAATGTGCATTTTACATTATTTCTTGGTCTAGAAAGTCTTGGGAAACGGTATTTAGGCTAATTAAATAGATTTCAGATTGAATTTCGGGAAAACATTGAATGTAAAGAGGAATGATCACTTTGCATGTTTAAAACTGTAGATCCAAGAAAAGTCAATGTTTTCTTGAGGGTGCCTATTCTTTTCTGTCACTACAGCTTGCTTTTATAGTCCTTTTATCCTCATTATGACAAAGTCATTATCATGAAACTTTTCCTTTCCCTTTCATTCTCTCTCTCTCTCTCTCTCTCTCTCTCTCTCTCTCTCTGCGCGCAGGCGCAGCAGGGTGCACACGAACCCAAATGATGTTTGCATTACAAATGGGGTAATTAATTCATCACGTTTCGCAGTTAACAATCAGTAACTCTATGATCCCGCCACAATTTGCTGGGCGACAATACCCTCCGGCGCTTTGCATTAGCTTAATCCGCTACATCCCCCCGAGCGCCTATAGGGTCCAAATGGGCCTCCGCTTTCCAAGGGACTCTCGACCGTACTGGTGGACGACGGTTCGCCTTGTTTTGAGCCCTTCTGATACAGGGATATAATGGGGCGGATAGACACAAAGCAAAGCAACAGATCAAAGAATCAATTACCGAATGTACATAGGAACTCTCATGTGATGATGGAGGTGGAGACAGAGAGAGACAGAGAGAGACAGAGAGAGAGACAGAGAGGGAGAGGCGCAAATAGAGGTAAAAAAAGAGAGGCAGAGAGAGAGAGAGAGTGGGGGAGGGACTAGCAGTGTTAGATAAAAACTGGTAAACAACGCAATGCATAATTACCATTACATGCCACTGAGAGTTGTGCGAAATATGCATAAAACACCAATAACAACTATGAATAAATATAAAGAACTTCCGTTTCATAACATGTTTTTAACCTGCAGTGATTAACCGATTCATATACATCCACGATTGAAAAAAAATAAACTGCACTAATTCAAAATCAATCCCAACCTCCACGCTGGAACAAAAGAATTCAAACTTCTGACCCATCCGAGTATATGAGCAAAACTCGAATACCTACAGATAAACGCAAACACGTTCACACACACACACACACCTATACACACACACACACACACACCACATATATATATATATATATATATATATATATATATATATATATATACAGACAAACACACACACATATATAGATATAATATGTAAGTATGAAATATCCTTTATCCACATTGCTCCATTGGAAGAGTCAGGAGAAAAATGTTAGAAAAGAAACGACTATTTTCACATGCCTACTTAAAGAAGAATGAGAATGAAGGATGAGATCACAACAAACTGAGTCATGATTAAAGAAAAAGGAATGTAGAGAAGCTGAGGTATTATATTCATCAAACAGAATTAGAACTTCAAAGTATGAAACGAGCAACCACATACACAGCACATCCCATAAGGCGTCGAACTTTTCCTGACCTGAAACTTGCTGTGAATTCTTGATGACTGGATGCAGCTGTTTAAATCTTTGACAGTGGGTTTCGTTATCTTTCATAATACTGAAAGTTATTGCAATATGGAAAGATGTCCCAAATAGAAAAGTTGCTGTCATATAAAGCAAAGGAAAAAGGACATAACGCATGTTTCTAAAACTGTAAAACTCAAATTTGTTCAGTACACACAGCAAAAATAAAAGGGGTAAATGGGGAGTTTGAAACAAGCAGCTTAGGGCGCTGTGGTAGGGCATTTAAAACCTGGGTCAGGTAGCGTTCGGTGGATGTGACATCTGGTCACATCCGAAGTAAGATTTGCAATTTCTAACCTCCACAAAGTGTTAATTTGTGGTATGCCTGTTACATGTTGAAAGTACGACGACTACTAGGGCTTTCAAAGGCGTCATAATCTAGTCCTAGTTCTGGAGAGGACTTGAAAAAATTCAACAATGACTTGCATAATTCTAATTGAATCATCCACTAGCCCATCAAATTAGAGAAAAGAGATCCTTTGGACCAATCTCGACATTAGGCCTAGTTATGTTGTTAGCTTTTTCACCACAAGGTTCTTATCCTCGAAAGATAACACTGAACTTTGAAGGTGCGCCCTGGCACAGCTGACCCCCAGCAATGATTCTGACTCTTTGACAAAGCACAGGAGGTGATAGCCTCTCTCAAAGGTTAATAATAGTCTATGTCGTGTGTATGTATATGAGAATCGATAGAAGTGTAAGTGAAAAGTGTTGCGAAATTCATACACGAAAGATGAATAGTAATGATGTCTCCTTGGCAAATAGGGAAATGACCAGTGAGATACTGATGACCTAGTACTGCTCAGCTCCTGGTTTGTTTCAATACTTTCCCGAGGGAACTGCCACAGGTTTTTAATTTCCTGACTACAAGAGGAAATACATCCCTGAACTGCGGTAGTAAGCATCTTCTGGGTTCCGGGAGGTGACCGCTGATTTGGCAAGTCATTTAAGAATCCTGTCTTTCTCATACTTCGGATATCTTTGTATTATACAGTATGTAGGAGTAATAAAGGAACTTTAAGTGTTTGTGAGTGATACTAAATATTGCTGAATACAGAGCAACTATAAAAGATGCCATTATGTTTAAAAACGCATCATTTTTGATAAAAATGTCTTGTTTTCGGAAAGACAATCAAATCAGTGAGTCATTCGGATTTACATAAAGATGAGAGGCTTAGGTAACTAACTGCAATAGTGTCACAGAGAGATCAAATAGGTAGTTATTTATTATTCTCTCGCAACCCCCTTCTTTGTATCTAGTCATACTTGGGTCTTTTCTGTCTGTTACAGACTTCGAAAGAGGAAGAAATAAAAGATTAATGTTTGCTAGAATGTTAAAAATTTATTTTCTTAGGCTTTCTTATTTTACTATTTTAGTTTTTATTATGTTTGTTGTTGTTGTTGTTGTTGTTGTTAGGGGGTTGGTAAATTGCAAAAAAAATTGCCTCCGTAAAGGAAAGGATGCGTTTAGTAAATTATTGTTATAGTTCCATGACTCTAACCCCGGCAGTCAATTAAATGACTGGGTTAAACTGCCGTGACGGAAAGTGGAGACATCGAGAGCTTTTGAAATTCCTGCGCAACTACTTCAAGTATCGACAACTTTATTCGCTACCAGTGGATTCTCTCTCTCTCTCTCTCTCTCTCTCTCTCTCTCTCTCTCTCTCCCTTACCATTTTTGAGACCTGTGTAGTATTCCTGAACGGTAAACAACCCAACGAACGATGGCTGCGCTGAACCCAGGTAAGGCGTTTTACAGGTGGCTTAAGAGAGCGCCTTTCGAAGGTGACATTTACAGATGCCTGAGCGACAGACAAGACTTCCCTCAGGAAGGTTATTATCCCTCTCTATTTCTTTATTTCCCGCCTTCGGTGCTTGCTCCGAATTTCAACTTCCATTTTCTCTTCCTCTTTTTTTTCTTTTATTTCTTTCTTTATCTTTTTCACGCGGAAAAACGAGGGGTAACAGGGCGGGAGTTGCTTGCGTCGTTCGTGGTTGAATTTCCATGTTTCAATTTACATCTAATTTCTCTATTTCATCTCTATTTATATTCCAGTCTATTAGGATGGCCTCGCTCTTTATTTTACATTTTCCTTCAACGGAAAATGAATTTTTTTTTTATAACTGTGGGCGCGAGAAAGATCATAAGGATGAATCACTCGTAAGCTTGTAAAACAGTGTTTGCCTCGTAGGAGGTCCTTTAATGCTGTTTGTATGTAGTGTACAGGGCCGCTGATCTGTTCACCTTGCCTGACTTGAATCCGATTTTGCATGGGAGCTGCAAATGTATTGGTCTCGATTCAACGTCAGGTGCTGATAATATAGGGCAGTGCAATTTCGTCTTACTCTTTTGCAGTTTTTACTATTGCCTCGTTTCTTCATTTTTTTCTTGAAACCGGGTCTCTCCATATTCATATCTTTATTCTATTTGTTTCCCTTTCATTTATTACATGTGAGTGGGGGGGAGGTTGAGGGGCGGGGCGACTATGGACATTGGATTTCCTTAGGCATTACCAAGTATTTCACCAGCTCCAAGATTAACATCTCATCGTTTAATTCCTTTACTTACAGTCGTAGATTTACTTAAAATGTCTTATTGCATCTCATTTTACCGATCTTATTTTTCGACGTAAACAGAAAACTAAAAGAAACTTCTAGCCAGGTTTATAGAAAGGACAGTATATGTCAACATCCGACAAATAAAGGCGGTCATGACTGGTGGAAGCTCGCGGTTGTCGTCCCCCAAAGGAGGGAGGACAGATGGCGGCGCCTCGCTGATATCAGCTGCGGAAATTGACCGTCAGCTAAAATATACGGAATACAGTTGACGTGTTTATTCAGCAGTTCTTTGGCTTTAATTAATTCTTTTTAATTGCTATTGACTATGATTTTGATAGAAGCAATGATTCCAAATTTTTTTTTTGCATATACAGACATACATACACATACGTATATATAATATATATATATATATATATATATATATATATATATATATATATATATATCCAGTACTTGATTTGCATATTACAGATATAAAATAAACCACTGCTTCTTTTAAGGTAATTGTCAATACCGCTCAAAAAGATCCAATAAAAACTGGGAGCAGCAGAGAAAAATACCGTTTATTCCCTGTGTATTTATGCAAACCTAGGGATGTTGAGATCTAGTTCTTAAAGTGACTGCCTTTGTAACCCTGATGATTAAAGAGCAGACCAATCGACGCCAACTGGTTCTAGGGAATATTTTGAAGCCTTTGAGCAGCTAATTATGGGAAATCTAGTTTTTACTGTCAAGCTTCTGTGTAGGGACAATAAGAGACCTAGAACTACTTAGATTTTATTCCTTTGTCATCTACGAGGTTTAGTGCCAGTTGCTCTGTCTGGTGGAGGGGTTTTTTTACACTTCGTAGCATAAACACTGGAGAACTCCGAGTAGGATGTTGATATATTATGATGGGGAACGCAACCTCGTTTTCCTTATCCTGAGGTTATGTCTGCTATTCCATCGGAGGATTAGATTATAGAATTTTGCCTAATGGCCAAGCACTGTGACTTATTAGGTCATTCAGCGCTGAAAGGGAAATTGATAATTAGGTCTGAAAGGCGCAGCAGGAGGAAAACCTCACAGCTGCATTGTGAAACTATTGTTAGAAGAGAGCGGTGAGTCAGGTGGAAGAAAGAAAATTTGAACAGAAGTACAGAAAGAGGAATGAAAGAGGTTGCAGCTAAGGGCCGAAAGGACGCTGCAAAGAACCTTAAGTAATGCCTACGGTGCACCACGTGAGATGCACTGATTATACTGCCCTCATACTGGGGCTATTCCAACGGATATCCCGCTATCTCCGGTTTGACGTCATTAGTTTCGATAGTTATAGTCTAGGTATGCAAAAGAAAAAAAAAACGTATAGTTTTTCTATCTTTTCTGGCATGCTGTTTCCCATAACACATTCTTCCTTTATCCTGTTTGCAGCACGAATAATGAATGATATGAATAACAGCAATAGCATTAAAAAATAATCATGTTTTATATCCTTTGCAGGTTCAAGCATGTTCTGCTACCACTGTCCCCCGAGTTTGCACCCAGGATCTTCACCCAGAATTCCAACGCTGGAGTTCCCGTACTCACCCGCACATCCATGTATGTAGGATTCCTCTCATCCTCTCTTGTAGCCTCAAACCAACGTTCTATCTTTCTATGGAACTTTTCTCTTTTACTTTTGGAACTATTCTCTTTTATTTTAAAAACTTGACGTCATCCATCCTCCAACTGGTGTGACTTCATCCTTGCTAGAGCTATTTTGGAGAGCTTCTTCTGGGGAAGGACAATTCTGTTAAATGAGAAGCCTTTGTTAAGAATCTTGAGTTAGTCGTACATTGAAAAAGATTATTTCATAGTGCAATCATCATTTTCAATGACTCTTGTTAATAGGATTCCGATTTAAAACCCGGTAGTCCAGTAATTCATAGGAAAAATGTGAAATGTCGTGTATACAATTTCATAAGCTTATCAGTATAGTGACTTTTGATTCTGGTTAAGTCGAGAAATTTAAGCATACTCTGAACTCCTTGAAAATAGCGTTGCCATGGCTGCCTCTTCTTTAGAAAGCGGTATAAATTCTGTCTCGCTGGATCAGTAGCGATAATTGTTCAGAGATGGTGGAAAATTACTGTGTACCATAGTGGCATCTATTCCGCTTCCAGATCTCTTCAATTTGTTCTCCAGGGTTTCCTCAATTCCAAAACAGCTCGTATTTTCCCACAGTGGTTCCATTTACCTTGTCTGGATTAGTGCGGTAAAGGAGCATTCAAAACTCCTTAGCAGAAAGTATTGATATATATTTCCAATTCTTTAAAAATGAGCGATTTGAAATTTTTAAATAGTAAAGTAGTAATAGCGTCATTATTGCATTATGCTAAGTTACCCTCAGTCAGAAAGGTTCTTGCAAAAATATTGCGGTTACTCAGAGAACGTTGCGGTGCAATGTTGTGCAACAGCTTTCTGGTGTTTTTGTAGGCATAAAAGATGGAAGATGGTGGTACAGCTGAAGATATTGTCTATAGGAGGAAGATGCGAGAAATTTTTTTTAGACAGAAAGACAGCCTTCTCTATGACAGATTTTCTCCTTGGATCATATCTATCTATCATTGTGAATACCGCTGTTATTCTTATGAAATTTAGATCTCTGGATATTGGCTTTAGTCTAACGTGTAGTGTAATAAAGACAAAGGGACAGAACAATTTGCATTAATTCTGTTTTTAAAACTGATTATGTATTATACAGTATTCTCAATATCCCTTGATAAAAGCAGACTTTGGTTCACTTACTGGGGCGTAGATTTTGGTTTACCAAATGAGTATGGAATTGTAATAACCACAATACCCTCTTACATTTCTGATTTCTTCACACTTTTTGGATGCGCTTGTCATTACAAAGCCTAAGTTTCAAATGGAAAACAATGAAGCAATTCTGACGCCCGACTTTATCAGGATTCAAACCCGCATCCACAGTATCCGAACGAGGCCAAGTTACCCACCTGACCACAAGGTATTCTGATTCCCTGGACGTGGCTTCGAATCCTGCAACGGACGTGCGTATTGCTTCGTAGTTTTACTTGTAACTCAGAATGTGTAGTGACAAGCGTGTCATTGGGGATTACAGTTAGCATATATATATATATATATATATATATATATATATATATATATATATATATGTGTGTGTGTGTGTGTGTGTGTGTGTGTGTGTGTGTGTGTGTGTGTGTACGTGTGTAATATACAACAGATTAATCGTAGGCCGACTTCACATTTTCCCAGTAAATACACGAGAGGTTTTTAGAAGGAGCCCGTATTTTCCTCTCGGTGTGAATTTTCAGTTGTCCATTTAAGGCGATTACAAAGTGAACACACAAAGTAGAAATTAAATTTACACAGAGACACAAAACTGTCTGTATTAGGAATTTATTTCTAGTAAATAAACATTTAAAGAGGCAGTTTTGATCTTGGCAGTCCCTTGTTGTGGCAGATCACGAATGTGAGTTATAGGTAACGGCTCAAGGAGAAAAAGTTGAAAAAGACCACTTACGATACCTCAAACGCCAAGACAGCATAAAATTCCATAACTGACTCTTGTTTTTTACTTTGATTATTAAGTAATATCGTATACCACATTGTGTATCTTTAGAAAATACAGAAGGGAATTTACCAGTTCAGATTTTGTACAAATTTTATGACTGAGGGATCTTTGCAAAAGCTGTTTCACTCGTAGAACAAACTCTTACAAGGATGTGTGAAAGTAAAGAGCTTTTCATACTTTCCACGCACTCGGGCTGTTGTCGTCAAAACATTATTTATCAGAAAAAGATATTCCAACAGACCGATGATTATCGTTGGTTTTCTGATCTTAGAGATAATCGTACCGTACTAAATAACTCACGTTCAATCTATGACGACACAGTCGTTCACACCTGTAGAGTCAAAAATTCAGTAGAAAGTCGCCCAGAAGCAAATGAAATCTATGGCTTGGTCAAGGAAAGTGACATTTTTTGGTATCATCAATTTCTCGTGATCTTTAAATGACATGTTAATGTCCATAGTAGTATATATGTAGTATATTGCTGAATACAGGTAGTTTTCGCCAATGATCAGTTGATTATTGAAAACCAATGTGCAAGAAACAATTAACCCATTATTGAATGACTCAATTTCAGCATGCTACATAGGAAATGCCCTTCTGCTGTCAGCTACTTTTGGGAAACTCTTATCTGTATGGTAAAGATATAGTTGAAAAAAGGGTTTTGTGACTAACTGGAATTCGATGCCGTTCCCTATGCGGAATCACGGCATTGTTTCAAATTATAGTAAATTTGTAGACAGTAAAATCAACGCCGATCTCTATATTCCAACGTTCTCTAAGGTTATAGATAGCTTGAAACTTCTGGGTAAGTTCGTTACTCATATAATGATAGTCAGTATGGATTGAATAACGTAAGTCTTATGATTTCCTTCTTGGTATTTATTTTTTCGTAAAATTTAGCGGTCCAAAGTTAATTAAATGGACATTTGATGCTGCTTTTTACCTTTTTATCCATTAAGCACTCTTTGAAATTTCTAAATGGTATGCAATAGAGCATTGTTGTTGATTTGTTTGATTGACTTACGAAATTGAGTCTGCCAGGCCAACTACTGGGACACTTTCGGTCATTCAGCTCGGAGACAGTGAACAGAGGGAGTTGGAATAATTGGACAGCTTGCTGATGATTTTTGAATGCACAATACTTTCCTCTCTGGTGTTTACTATTATTAGTATTCAAGGAGTGTCATAGTTTCAAGCCTAAACTAACCTTAGCATAGTTAGCCTTGAAAATTATAGAGAACAATAAGAAGTTTGTGATTTATTATTTATTTATTTTTTTGCATTAGGATATATCTAGCAGGCTCGGTTCCTCCTGCAAAGAGGCTGGATTTATGATTCAGCGTGATGGCTGTTTGTTAGCAGAATTTTGTAAAAGGTTAAGTGTCCGTTCTCACATAAATGTTACCAGATGGACCCAAGGACAGGAAATAGTTCCGAGATTATGTCGGATATAAAATTACTAAATGAATCTCCATACTTGACAGTACTCCGTTTTATATTTTGCCTTCAAGCATTCTTTTTTGTAACTCTTTCAAACAAGATGTATGGCTGCCAGAAAAATAAGCGTTGATATTAATACTGCCATATGTTTCAGATGTTCTATTTTACCTGTGTTAGAATGCTGTTATCTTGCAAATACCAGCAGCATCCAGCTAACTGTGCTAGTTTCTTTTTTATAACAATGGTCACGATATTCGTGACCGCAGTCAGAACGTTTTTTCCTTTTGGCAATTGTCTAAAAGATTCATGCCCGCAGAGAACCTCCAATTTCCTTCGAGCAAGTAGATCATAGCAAATTGAGCCTGTTGTCACTTACACTAGTACATAAAAGTTCACATCTTTGGAAGGACAGGCCGTTGACAACAGGATGGAGAGACCTTTGGATCAAGTTAATATTGACCTCCTTGTACCGTCTTTTTGGCCTTTTTATTCTTGATACAAATGCGGTCTAGTTGAGGCTATTTCTTCCGTTCTCCTGTCATTATTTTTTTTTTAAAGGAACTTACATTGTGAATATATTTGTTTGAATCGGAATGTCTTTTATTGTAAATATTCATATTCAATTCCAAAGCGGTGATATTTTACCCACAGTCACCAACAAATGTGGTCGTGATATGTCCATCCAAGTCCGTGATGCATTTCATCAGTAGTTACCCGGGATCATATGCTGTCATCCGCACTTCGTCGGTCACCACCCACACCGTGTATTGCTGAACTATGGATGTCAAAGACCTGCTGCGTTGCGATTATTATTATCATTATATACTTCTCTCAGTCAGTAGGCCAGTCACAGCAAAAGGAACCTATTACTTACAATATCATAGTAAGATCAGCATATTTAAAGAGAAGATTGGGAGATATCTCCCAAGAAGACATAAGAGAACAGGCGAAGGGAGGAGGAAAGATAGATACACCTAGAAAAATATCTTTCAAAACAGCGACCGCTGACCGCGACTAGGGATTAGGCGAAAAAGATAAGAACAACCCCTTAGGAAGGACAGGCCGTAGACGACTGAAGCTTCATTTTGCATGTTCTGAATAATATAACTAAATAAAATAATGATTGTCTAGTTTATTTACATACTAATTATTTAAATCATAGAATGATTCAGTCAAGAAAGATAATTGAACAACTAGTAACAATGCTTAAAGCAGCAGAGACTCAATTGTAAAAAATGCAATAAGAGTTTATCTAAATACTTGATGAAATACCATTTTAGCTGATGAAGATGTGTACAAAAGTTTAGTACACTACTATACAACACGAATGGAAAAGACATTGACAACCTCCTCGCATTACTTTCTCGTCGAAGCAGCTCCACCGAGTAGAGGTCTTTGATAAGTAAATACTCTAGTAACCAAGAGTAAAAGTAATACCATATCAACATCGGTCACAATTCTAAAGAGGGAAAAGGGAGAACTGGAAAGCCCCAACAGAAAAGGCAGCAGCGTTCATAAAATAAATCACCACAGTCAACGCTGGAAGCGAGGGATGCCGTCGACGGATAAGAAACCGGAGTGAGGACAAACAATGCAAGAGCGCAAAGATGTGGATGTCAAAGATTTGCCGCCCCCCCACCCCTCTCTCTCTCTCTCCCTCCCTCACTCCGGGGGCGCGAGCTCTTCGAAAATGAGCAACAAATCTTGTATCCAGTAAACACCGTCGCATCCATATTCACCGTCAAATAAATATTCCCGCTCACAAACACCTAAAAACTGTTGCCTTCCATTCTCGGCAGCGCTCCGGTGCTCTGGGGGACAAGACGAGAAAACCGGGTAAACATCCTCCCCTCCCCATCTCTCTCTCTCTCTCTCGTTTTCTTCTTTGCTGCCACCCTCTCACCCTAATTCTTCACCCAACAACACCCTCTTCTTTTATGTTAACCCGCCGCACCTGAGCCTGAGGCCTTACCCATAGCTTATCTAGAGTATGACTTGCACTGTAATGTCCAAGAACACTCTCTACGTAATGGGAAAACAGAACACACAATGTGTAACAGAAGGTTTGCAGACGTTTATTCACTTGAACCCGCCTTTTCTCGTATTGCTAAATTTCGAATGTTTGAGGGCTGATGGTTATTTTTTACGAGGAGCATTATCTACACCTATAAAAAGCAGTTAATCACAAAATATTTATACGTCACCAGCCCAACTCGCCCTCCTCCCTTCCCCTCGCCATCCCAGCATAAAAAAAAAAAAAAAAACTAATCCCAGACTTAGCACCTGATTGGCAGCAAGATAATAAATTTCCGGGCATAAATGCGGCACAGAGCACATATAGTAAGTAGCAGCAGCTTGAGTCATATTTATTTTTATTTAGCCGCAGAAGACGGGAACCGTGATCCAACGCCTTGGCGGGGAAATTGGCTCCCTTACTGAGTTTTGGCGCGAAAGTCCCCTGATCCAGGGAGCGCGGAGACTGTCATGACGGTAAACCTCGCTTCAACTTCTCTACGAGGTCACAAAACAGAGGAGACGGTGAAAAAATGGGCGTATTTTCAAAAGTGATCCTGATGGGATAAGTTACTACCCGAGTGTAAAGACTTTGCCTTCGAGGGAGAGAATTCACTTTCCCAGCAAACTCCCGGCGTGTTTCATATGTCTTCGTTTCTGGAGGTCGCTGTCCCTTGTGATTTAAGCGCGATACGTAAGCTTTTTTGCTATTAAAGGAATTGTTTATTTTATTATTACTTTTGCTCTTGTTTTGACTGAAGTTGGCGGACAGTTAGAAGCTTACCATAACAAGGAAAATAGTAACGTAATTTTGTGCGAGTCATTTCTGGAGCGATTGCATAGAGCGCATCGCTGGCTCCCTTGGTGGTTCGAAGACGTATCGCACCCAAGAGCTCGGCCGACGGCGAGTGATGACCGCCAACACGACCAATGACAAACACAACAAGTTTACGCGGGAAAAAATTGGCGCCAAATTGTATGAGAGATGGCGGGAGGACTCGAGAGGCTATAAAGAGAGATAAAGGGTAATATTTCGAGGGGCAGATGGAGTTAGAGGCCCCGGGGTGGGAGAGAAGGACCCAAGGGAACAGGAAGGATCAGACCTCGGCATGATCATGTTATGGAAGAGGCGGCCGTCTCTCGCCACACAACTTTTCACACTTATTTTCATATTTGTGTTACTTCTACGCTCGCTTGAACGCGTCTCTGTATTCTGCACGAAGGAAAATTCTGCTGCACAGGGTCGCTGGCTGTCAATAGTAGTTTCCCATCCCACTGAGGAAAATATCATGGCCAATAAAAACTTCATAGCAGAATATTTCTGGCGGGGGAGGGGAGTCGTCCGGGGAGGTGGTATGCCGGGGGCGGGGGGAGGCGGGCGTGCTGAGTTAGCTTGGCGAGGTAATATCGCGGTAATCCACTCGGGATGGGCCTGCGGATCTCGTAGCCATTTTCACGTTATTATTATCAATGACCGAGCTTATTACGGCGGAAGACTGCGGACTAAGTTTATTTAGATTATTATCAGAGTAAGCCTCCAGGTTATTAGGCTAAGAGGAAGAGAGAGAGGAGACTCGACAGAGGGGATCCAAGAAATGGCGCAGATCTGGTTGGCGTGGGTTATTATCAACCAACACGAGGCCTTATTATCACAGGGAAATTGCTCCGGTGAAAACACCCGCAGCCCACAATTCGCCCTTACTGCTTTTTCACGCCCTCTGCCTACGGCTCCTTTTATAGAGCTTCAGCTGCTTTTTGTAATGCTGTTATGCTCTTCGTGAGTCTGGGTTGCTCTTTGAAACCCGGATTCGGATATGAGATAGACGCATGCGCACATTACTCAGAAACTTTTTTTTTATTCTCTTCTTCGCTGGCAGTCTTCATTTTAGCCACCACCCGCCCTTTTTTTTTAATTACGCTATCGAATAGGAAGCTAATTTCTTGTGACATGCGTTGAATCACCAGGCGAAGAAGAGTAATTACACTGTCAAAAATCTCATTTCCGTATGGGGGTAGTGACGTCAATGTACCTCACTTAGTGCACTGTAGGCATTACTTAATGCTCTTTGTAGCGTCCTTTCGGCTACTAGCTGCAACCCCTTTCATTCCTTTCACTGAACCTCCGCTCATATTCTCTTTCTTCCATCTTACTTTCCAGCCTCTCCTAACAATTGTTTCGTGGAGGTTTTCCTCCTGTTACACCTTTCAAACCTACTTACTGCCAATTTCCCTTTCGGCACTGAATGACCACATACATCACAGCGCTTATCCTTTGGCCTAACTTTTATATATACATATTCCAATCCAAAATACTTATTTCGAAAATCTTGCTCATATTCGACGTCCCTTTGGGTTTATCAGGCAGTAGTGTTAAACAAACTTCTTTTGTAGTACTGTAAAATGGTTTTGAAAGGTAATATTTACACTATATTTAATGATCGAATACATGAAACTTACTCTCTCTCTCTCTCTCTCTCTCTCTCTCTCTCTCTCTCTCTCTCTCCTCCATTCTTATTATAATCATTCATGCGAAGAATTCTCCCATACCAAACTGCCTATTCAACAGAGTGATGTTCCACGATGGTTTTTGTGCCATGAAAGTATGAGGTCAAGAGTGATTATATTATAAGATTAATTCCTCTGAAATCCACCTGTGTGTCGTTTTGTATGTTCTGGTCGTGTTCTTTGTATCTTTCTTTGCCACAAGTTTATTTCATGGTTTTGATACCTTTTCTTTTTCATTATTCTTTCTCGCCGTGGTTCTGACCAAATATGGGTACCGTTCAGGTATGAGGGATCTCAGCGGGCAAGAAAATTGCTGTTGGGTTGGGCATCAGTTATTATCATCATAATCACTTCATATTTGGGCATCGAAGGGGGACTGCAGGATTCCTTTATCGGGTTGTCACACTCAGTGCAATCACTGTTATAGAATAATGAATACAGTATACAAGAACAACAATATAATGATTCTTTTGACATTTAGGTCACAGACTACCTATAACTTTGAGCAAAAAAAAAATTGTCGAAACTGAGAGCCTGAGAACTTAAGCAATTCAAGAGCATTCTCTGAACAAATAATCACTACTTTCTCTTTTTGTGTGTTTGAATTCAGAATCCAAAACTCTTGGAGTAGTAACAGAAACCGCCTTTTCTCCTTTTCTTCAGATACGAGCTACACCTACCATCCAGACCTCCACGATGAGACCTTCGTCAGAAGAAAACAGAGACGCAACCGCACAACCTTCACTTTACAACAGGTAAATAAATAATGGATTCCCATGAAAGACTTATAGTATGTGAAATGTTTTGATTTAGTTAACGGTGAATTTCAGCGCTGTTTTGATCTGTCTTTGCCTTTTCGGGACTCTTAGAAAAATATGAGTAAATGTCATGATCTCACGTTCTCTTCAGTACCCTTTTTCTTCTAACAATACCAATGTCTCATGACATTGTAACCAGTAATCCCGCCTTATATAAGTTCTCCGACTTGCTTTCATCTTTACTTTCATATTCTAATCATATCGCGTGCTTTAGTTTACGAATTGCTCATTTGCAGATGCTATAACGTTAGTTAGTGGCATTGAAGAGAAACGGTAAAACCTGACAAAAGATTCCCGTTGTCTGAAGGGAATGATACTGCTGCGACATGCACTAGTATTTACGTTGCCAGCTGTCGTAGCTTGATATTGTTTGATGCAGATTACGATCGAGTTCGTAACCAGCATCGCAACTTCTTGAAGGTCGGGAACTGAAGAAAAACGACTTCTGGAAAGGTGACAAGAGAGAGAGAGAGACGCTCACGAGCAAATTAGCTACAATTAGATTTTAATAGCCGCATCTCAGAATCTTAAAGCTCAAGATTATTATTATTATTATTATTATTATTATTATTATTATATTATTATTATTATTATTATTATTAGGAAAAGAATTGAGAAGATTCTATATAAATTAATTGCCGTTGAAGCAGCTATAATATTTAATGCTACCGCCCTCAGAGAAGGCCTCCTCCCTTATTATTAATTTCAGTAGATGGAACAAGCCCACAGGGGTCGTTGACTTGAAATTCAAGATTCCCAGAAATGTTGATTTCACCCTCCCACCACAGACCCTACACTGCGGCAGTAACTGATCATAATACAGAGCCAGTGATTTTTCGTCGCCCTGGGGGAGGGGCGAACAGTCACCCTTATCTATCGGTTTTAGTGTCCATACATTGACTGACACGAGTAGACCCATTATGAAACCTTTGCGGATTCCATTTCTTGCGGAGAAAAATAGTCCCTGCGACTATTAACTTTATTTTAGGTTGAAAATCTTTCACCATTTATTAAAAGAGTTATCTACAGTTTTATTGGTAGCATTATTATAAAGCAAGATCAAGTGGTAACGTTATAAATAGGGAAGAGGAAGACAATTGCTTATTTTGTGATATTGAAGTAGATTAAATTTGTTTTCCTGTTGACCATAAATATTATCGAAATATTTTCTTGGAGAGATTTTTTGTCACTATCATGATTATTTCTACGCAGAAACATAAGAGAAGGATAGCGTCAGACAGATTTAGTCAGCCTTTATCTAGTATATAGGTAATAGAGGCAAGTAAAGTTACTGTAAGTACACAGTAAGTTACATATTACCGTACATGTATACATTACCAAAGACAACCATTCGTAGTGCTTCATTAATTAATCCGAAGCAATAGAAGAATGCAAATAACTGTGTACGTATTATATGTACGTGTAATTGGTTATATGAAATACTGATTTTCTACACGCATTAACTTGCGCATTGATGTGAATAAATGAATATAAGTCCTTCAGGCATTTTTAGGTTCCCCAATACCCTTGGCAATGCCACATAATACCTATGTGAAGATAAGATTAGTGTAATCAGATAAATATGTTGTATGGAATCATAAGCATGAGCACATCGGAGTTTTAGTCTTAATGGCATAAGAATTATTGCGCGTCAGGCTGAATACTCCGGCAAAAGTATAACAATTAATAATAAGGAATTGGAAGACGTTTTAGATATATCCGTGGACTATACGGAATGATTAATCAATGATGATAAAAACAAGACGAATAAATATCGTTCTGAAAGAGATTAAAAATGACTAAATCGCATCTGTTTTCGACACCTGCTCACTTTTACCGTTCCTTAGAAATCGGACTTAGATGCTTTTTCCCATTTCCTCCGTTCTGCCACCGATCTGTGGGATTCACTGCCTCTTGGCTTCTTCTTACTTTCTATTTTTGCCCGACATAAGTAGCTTTATCGCTCCTCTCGATAAATAGCAAAACAATCCTTTTCCTCACCTTTCTTTTCTTTCTACTATTCCTTATTTATTCTAAGCACGAGTAGTTTCCGCCGTGGCTGAGGAATAATGGTAGCCTGCGTTAGGTTATGCCATCCTTGCAATATTAGATAAGGATAAGCAGCAGGGACCTCTGGATGGTAGCCTTTAGTAGGTAAAATTGTCGGAAAAATCATTAATTGCTGCTAGAGCGCTCTGGCTGAGTCAGTTGGCCTGTAAGTGCTACAAGAATGTGCTCCTTGTGTTAAATGAGACGTGGACACGGACAATAAATAACTAAATAATTAAATAAAAAACGTAGGAAAGCTTCCGATAGTTTGCTTTTCTTACGGAAAATAAAGAGCTGTCGCAGGAAAAGGTGAAAGGAAAGACCGTAGGGCCTTCGTCTTTATTTCACGACCTGATATCAGTAACAGAAAAGGGAACAAAATACAATGCTGTAACACTGCATTCGTCTGGTAAAAAAAAATAGATATACAAACAAGAGTAAAGATCAGCTATCGGGTTGACAGTATTTACAAATTAGGTAATACATCAAACAGCCCGCTGTGATGAAGAGAAATTACCATGTTGTCTTGCGAGGGAAGCGGCTCTTTTGTTACGGAAAGAGCAAAAGGGAAAGGACTGAGGAGGAGGGAAGGTTGGAGGGAATGTTGAAATGGTTCGATTATGAAGAGTGATTTCAAGCTTAAATCTAATTGAAACACTTTTCATTGCTCCCTGGACATGCTTCATTCAGTTCTATGAAACATCGGAGTCACTTGTGGTAGGCTGCTCACACATCGTTATTAGTAACATAACACGAAGAAAAGAGTGAATAATCTACGGATTAGTTACATCCTATTTATTCAACTTATTTGTTCAATTTTATTTTGATTTTCTTCTTAATGTTCATATTTTCAAGGACTGATGAATCATGTGGTTATACAGAGGACTACTAATGACCGTCCCAAGGCCCTTCCAGGCTGCAGGCCGTGAGTTTTAAGCCCCTGTAGACTAAGGCATTCTCAACCATACCGACACAGAAATATATATATATATATATATATATATATATATATATATATATATATATATATATATATATATATATATATATATATATATATATATATATATATATATATATATATATATATATATATATATATATATATATATATATATATTCATAGATGTGAATGGATAAGTTTGTCTGTAATGAAGAAAATATCTGATTCACTATCCTCATATATATGGTGACTAAGTTATGTAAATCTGTTGAATGCAAAAGACTGCTGCTTCTACGAAATTTTTTTTTCACATACTTAGCACTGGTACTGTTATCATCTATTTTCATCAGCTGACGCCTGATATCAAGGCAACGGAACATAAGAAATGTAAGAGAAGAGGCCGACTGTTGCATCTTCCCCACGACAGGAATAGAACGTCACCTTAATCTTCCTTCCCTCGACTCGACGTCGTTTGTAGCCTTATATTCACCCTGAGAGCATTCGGGTCTTCATCAGATTCAAATTGCAGAAAGTTATTCATTCCACCAATTTTGATAGTCTTATCAGTAAAAGCTATTTCTTTATCAATGTTGAAGAAGGATAGAGTGCTGACATGACTTTCGAAATATTGACAGTGAATGACTTGTGCTATAAAAAATGAGGATATCACTCGAACTATATAAGAAAAAGCGTTCACGTGGCAGAAAGTCAAGACTGGCTCGATCCGAGGTTCTTTTCATCCTGGTCGTTTCCCTCTGGAGTGTGCATGGAGGACGAGGGTCATCTGCGGCAACTTAACATAAATGTCCCCTTCACTTTTCACCGAAGTGTAACAGGTATAGGTTTCCTCGCGGCGAGGGGAAGGGCGTCAGTAACACGCAAAAGTCATCCCCTTCGTTTTTGCAGAGTACATAGTTGCTCTCACTCAAGATATAAGGGACACTGGCCAAGTGTCAGGCTTCACTTGACTCCTTTTTTATGATAACGTCAAGGCTCTGGTTCTATGGGTTATTTGAATAGAACAGCATAGAGGAAAGTCATGAATAACGCTTGACGGGTGATTCTGGTGCTGATGTTGGCGATCTCGAATGATGAATCATTGAGGATCCTGGAAAGGGGAAATGCGTAAAATGAGTGATAGAATTGGAGAGAAGATACTAGAAAGAGGAGATACAAAAATGAGCGATGGAATCAGAGAAAGGATGCTGGAAAGAAGAAACACGAAAAATGGGTGATAGAATCAGCGAGAGGGTACTTGGAAAAAGGAAATGAAAAATAAAAAATATGAGTGAGATTCAGAGAGGATGCTGGAAAGAGGATATAAAAAAATGGGTGATAGAATCAGAGAAAGGATGCTGGAAAGAGGATATAAAAAAAATAAGTGATTGAATCAGAAAGAGGATGCTGGAAAGAGGAGATACAAATAATGAGCGATGGAATCAGAGAGAGGATGCTGGAAAGAGGAGATACAAAAAATAAGTGATGGATTTCGAGAGAGGATGCTGGAAAGAGGAAATGCAAAAAAATGAGTGTGGAATCAGAGAGAGGAATGCTGGAAAGAGACATCCCAAAAAATGATTATGGACTCAGATAGAGGATGCTGGAAAGAGAAATAACAAAAAATGAGTTATGGATCAGAGAGAGGATGCTGGAAAGAGACCAATACAAGGAATGAGTTATGGAATCAGAGAGAGGATGCGTAAATAGACTGTTCACAAAATGAGTTAGGAATCAGATGAGAGGATCTGTAGATACAAATAATGAGCGATGGAATCAGAGAGAGGATGCTGGAAAGAGGAAATACAAAAAATGGAGTTATGGAATCAGAGAGAGGATGCTGGAAAGGGGAAATGTCAGTTATAAAAACTAAAGTTACAGATAGAATCATGATAACCATAAAGTCGCGGATATTAGCAGTTTAGGTTTATTAACAAAGCGAGAGAGATCTCCAGATTCCAGAAAAATCCGAATTGCATAACTTTTTCATGGGTGGTGTAAGAATTTCTTGCGTCTTAAACGCACTGGAATATTAGTCGGTCATCATTACCGCCGTTAACAAACACATGCACACACACACGCACACACACACACACACACACACACACATATATATATATATATATATATATATATATATATATATATATATATATATATATATAAAATGAACGTTCCCTTACTTCAATGAAAATAAAAGGCCCAAAAACCCAATATACAATTTATTTAGTATTGATATGGAGGTACTTTTAATCAAAATGTATTCTTTAATAGTTGATCACGTAATATATATATGTATATGTATATATATATATATATATATTATATATATATATTATATGATATATATATATATATATATATCTATATATATATAATATATATATATATATAGTATACTGTTAGAACCAGGGGTTGAATGACGAGCATCTTTTTAAGTTGCGACTAGTTTCTTAGATTTGCATTCCTCCATCATCGGGCAATCTACAATGGAATATGTATTACATAAAATCAATGAAGTAATAAAGCTAAATGAAATTACACATTACTAGGTATAATAACCTAAACACAAAGCAAAACCTTAAGATATAGAGCTACGAATGCATGATCCAAAAGAGTAGAAAAAAGTCTAAAAGCACAGCAATTCAACAATGGTATTTAAGCCAAAATCGACATTGGAAACATTCTTCAGGTTCAAGGATGTGATACCAACTGAGCTGCAGTCATCTATTGTTTATAAGTCAAAGTGTCATTGCTCTAGTGTAATGTACATCGGAAAATTCAAGCGTCAGTTCAGGGTTCGCATCTTCGAACATCTCGGAAGATCTGTTGGTACGAATAGGTCATTAAGCAAACCACCATTCAGTGGTATTCGTCAACACTCTGAAGAAGATGACAATTCTATAAATTTAGATTCCTTTTCAGTTCCTACTTGCAGAACCAACGAAATGGAGCTCGGAGTGGTAAATGCTATTATTTTTTCTAAGATTTCATTGATTTTTATACTGACGGTGTTGCAAATCCCCCGTTTTGTCCTTGATATGGATTTCTACAACTGTTCCTGATAGCGTTTTCACTTTCGTGGTGTATGCGTAAGTGCAGAACATAGTTCCTTATTCAGGAGAGCGAGGTGCTCAATTCGGAAAGAAAACCAAGGACCTCTTTCCGATGGGATTCGGATGCTAAATCCTAAGGTTCCTTCTGGCTCTTGATGCCAACCAAGACGTCATGGGAGAGACAACGGGTTTGCAGCGTTGGAAAATCTCGCTCCTCCACTTTCAAAACAATCATTAGGAAATCGAGCTTCGAAGAGCGAAGACACATCTGCTCCACCTTCCTACCGCTAAAGCTGTCCAGTATGGAACCTACAGGGCGCTTAAGGAAAGCAGGCAGAGAACATTTCACGGAACACTTCTTCAGAAGAAGGCAGGGGCGCGGTGGTAGATTTATATAGTACCTTGAGGTAATTCGTACTTGATAGTCTTCACCGCCCACAATGTTGCTCAGGATTATATGATGCCGAGACTATTTAAAGCTTAACTTCCTAATTATGCACGGTCATGTTTTCTTCTGATATGAACATCATCAATGAAGAGAGAATGACAGGAGAGGATAAACACCTCCATTCATCTTTGGACAATTACATTTAGGAAAATATAACCCAGTGTAGGGCACATGGTTCGATTACACTAATTAAAATATTTAATTTACAAATATATGGATTAACAGCGACATAAAGTTTTTGATACATAAATAAATAATTGCATACTATATATATATATATATATATATATATATATATATGTATATATATATATATATATATATATGTGTGTGTGTGTGTGTGTGTGTGTGTGTATTATTAACGAATAGAAATAGCAAATTTTCTGTATGAAAGCCTAAATCCTCAGGACATACAGGAGGTTTTGATGGAGAAGGCCTGAGGGACTCATAAGAAAGAACTTCTGAGATAAAATTCGAAATATCAGCTTAAGCTTAACTATTGGCAATGACGTCAAAGGATCTTTATAGGTAAAATAAGAAGCCGAAAGTTTCAGTAGACTTTGAGGCAATATCTGTGGGATCTCGTCTTGTTACTGAGCAAGAGTATCTTATAAGGAAACTGCCCATGTATTTTGAAGTCTAGTTAGTTTATATATCGACTAGATTTACCATCTCTGTACAGTACATCAAGCATTTCTATTTGGTGTCACAAGAGGGTAAAAAATAAATAAATAAGTAAATTAATAAATAGAAAATAGAAAAACGGCAATACCTGAATTCCTTCACAGTTCATAACAAACATTTTGGAAATTCGAATTCGGTACAATTAATCTACGAAAATGAACATGAAATGAAACAGCATAGCGCTGAATAACATTACTGACTATCGTGTGGCCATAAACACTCTTATTACCGAAGATGCGATGTTTAAATTTGTGAAAGTTAGCCCTTGCTTTTCCTGTCCTCGCGATGAATTTTACTTCAAATTTCTAGTAATGCCGCGTTGTTTTCATAACTGCCATTCTTTTTCATATTGCTATAACGGCATTACCATATCGGAAAATTCGTAACTTATTCTATCAAACAGGTATAAACGAAGAAAATGGCAGTCCGATAAATCACATGATTTTCCCATGATTCTGTTTCAGTCCTGTGTTTATTTTTGCAGCTGGAAGAGCTGGAGAATGCTTTTGCGCAGACCCACTACCCAGACGTGTTCACGCGAGAGGAACTGGCGATGAAGATCAATCTCACGGAGGCCAGAGTACAGGTACGTGTTACTTTGATTGATTTATTTATCCTTTTTTATCTGTATATCTGCATGAGTTTGTTTGTTTCGTGAGGAACGCTTCAGTGGAACGAATGAGTCTTCAGAATTTCGGTATTGAACAGACCTATTGAAATGAGAAAATTCACTGAATACGAGTAGATTTTTGATAGCGATTAAGATATCATGCTACGAGGGATAGTCTTAGAGAGCTGAAATGGTTGTGATTATCACGTCTTCTCTACCTTTCTTTGTTTGGCTACATTTAACTGATGAGGGGTCAGTATAAAACTACTCGTCTGCTTAGTTCGAAAGTTGTTCGATTTCCACATTAATGAGAGGGCTCAAGTTGTTCTTGCCCTCTTGCTCTTGTAGAGGCCGAGACGAAAAATGGTGTCAGTTCTCGTTTGTTTTCGTAAGGAAGGCATCAGAGGGAGCAAAATAATACCACCGGGATCTTTCCCTAAGCTCATTTTACGGGCAACTGGCTCTGTTCTATACCACTCAACATCTAGCAAGCTTTTGTTGTTCCTGTTGTCAAAGTGCTTTTGTCTTTTGACAGAGATTACTACTTTGGAGAAAAAGCCGATGTTTCATGCCACGAGCTCAGTCATCCCTGTAATCTACGTATGCTTATGTGTATCAAGAATTTTTACCTCCTTATTCTGATACAGCGCAATTCGGTCTCTTATTCAAAGGAGCCTTAGGCAGTGAATTAAGCCTCAAAACTGGCAACATTTCGACTTTTGAGTAGATTTAAAAACCTCATTTTAGGATTTCTGTCTGAATCACAAACTTCATAACGAACTTTAATGTTGTCTGTCAAAGACATTCATGATTCATCGAACATCTTTTAGACAAATGTGACATAAACAATCACTATGGAATATTATCCAGACGCAACGCAAGTTAAACAAGTGAAAAATGCGCCGAAGGTGTCTCGGCGCATTTGAGTTTTTTGTACAGCTTATAATGCTCTGTGAAACCCACAAGAAACTCTCAGCCGCGGCTCATGAAACTTTCAGCCACGACCCGGTGGTGGATTGTGTTGATGCAGACGCACGATCTTAGCCAAATTTAAGCTTAAATAATGTAAAAACTACTTAGGCTAGAGGGCTGCAACTTGGTATGCTTGATGATTGGTGGGTGATAACCTACATACCAATCTGCAGCCCTTTAGCCTCAGCAGTTTTTAAACTTTGAGGGTGGACAGAACAGTGCGGATGGACTGTGCATCCTTGAGAAACTGATATATACCGCAACTTTGTCATGTTGTTCAAGAGTCGCTCGTTCCGTTAGCCCTGTGGTTCGCGAGCGTTTTAGTGAATAATATCAGGAATTTAAGGCGCTTTATTTGAGTCATGAATACTTACTTCACTGAATGCTATGAAAACAAAGAGCTCTAGTCTGTCTTGATACAGACAAGACCTCTGTATCATAGTTATTACCTCTGTAACAGGCATGAGCATTATATCATTGATGACCCCCCTAAGTTCGATGACTATCACAACTTTGTGATAGCTATGACGCTATAATAGTCGTAAATTCTATGGCACTTGTGCCGGTAGGGTATCTGACTAACTCGACCTGTATGAATTTCTCGAATCAATGTAAAGGCAAAACAGCGCCGCAGGAGCTATGAAGTTTAACATCACAATGGGATGATAAATCATTTGTGACCGGTGAGGAAAAAACAAGAATAACGCAACCAAACAAATATATATATATATATATATATATATATATATATATATATATATATATATGTATGTATGTATATATATATATATATATATATATATATATATATATTTTTATATATATATATATATGTATATATATCTGTATGTGTGTATACACACATGTGTATTACCGATGCATGAAGACATGCGTATGATTGCATGTAGGTGCACTAGAACCGGAGGGCATGCCATAGGTTTAAGCGAGGGGGAAGAAGCAGAGTTGGAGATACCGAGCCCGGAGCGGCAGGCTATACTACGTGGCCGCTGTCATTATGCACAGAGGCGGAATTTCCGGACATTTTCCAGAAGCGGGATCACTTTTCCAATGGACATCAAAGCGTCGGATTTTTCCGGGAAAGAAATTTTCCACTTCTCTAGACGCGGCATCATAAGATTCCCAATCCAATTAGAGCGGGGCCAAAATGCCTTTCCCTCAAATTTTCACTTCATTTCTTTGAGGTAATATCCAAATTAGCTCCTCAAATGAAATTCTCAATTAGATATATTACCTTCTTTATGCAAACTAGAAGAATTGGCTTTGGGCTGGGTGGGGGACTAGGCGGGGGTGCAGGGCCCCCGTCACGTGAGGCTGGGGATGCCAGAGGAGTCGAGGGCTTCCTAAAGGATGCTGGATTGCCACTGAAGAATCGCTCGTATTCTCCTCCTCCACAGAGGTCATACCGACCGATATTCCCTTCGGCTTGTGAGCCCTTCTCGTGCGTGAGACTTAGACTTATTATGTTCGAGGAGAAGTTCCTTTTGTTTTTTTTATTCTTCACTTTTATTATTTTAGTGAGAAGAAAAGTGTAAAATGTTCCATCTCTTTCGATTCCATCAGTGATCCTATAACAAACTTGGACATTGTTCTGGTTTTATGAGGCGGCTGTGCTTTGACATACAGTCACAATGTATTGCACTGTCATCAAGACATTTCCACGTACTGAATTTCAAGTGCATGTTATCCTCATGACGGTAATTACCCCAGTTCGCTATGATTTGATAAATCTCTCTCTCTCTCTCTCTCTCTCTCTCTCTCTCTCTCTCTCTCTCTGTTAGCTGAAAGAATGATCACTTCTAATCTATTGTTCCTTGAGTCCAAGTATTATCCCAAGATGGAGAGCGACCGAACAGACCCAAGATTCGGTCAGTGGCGAGAGGAAGTAATGAGGAGCAGGCGAGGGAAGGAACCAATCAAAACCATTGAGGAAAGCGAAGAGAGAACGAATAGCATTAATAGGAATGACATGAATCCAGAAGAACCGAAGAATAGTATTGACTGAGATATTCAAATGAGGCGAGAAATGTGATTAGAGGGTGAAAGTGGCACCCCTCCTGCGCCCGTGGTCTCCCCTCCCCGCCCTCTCCTCTAATAGAAAAATTAATGGATTTTGTTACGAGCGCATTATGTGGATAAAAACGTCGAAATTCCCTCTTGCCTTTGGCTTCGAGACTCACCCCAGGAGGAGGAGGAGGAGGAGGAGGAGGAGGAGGAGGCGAGGAGGAGGAGGAGGAGGGAGGAGGAGAGACCGAGAAGAAAATTCCCCTCTGTTTTCCCCTTTGTGGCCTTTTTTGCTTCCTACTTCTCTCGTTTTTTACGTTTTTCTTTCTCTATTCGCTTGCGGCATTTTTATTGCTTTTTCTCTTGTATACACGCACTTCCTTATCGCGGTGGTTCGTGCAAAAACATCACTTTGTTCACCCAGGAGCAGCCTAACAATTATTTATATTTATTGTAAGTGAATATGAAGGGAGAAGGTCTCATTGTTAATTCATGTTCTCTTCACATTTCACGTGGCTGCTACAATACCAAGTTTTTTTTTTTTATCTTTTTAAATTTATCTGCGGACGAATATTTTCAAATTTTATTTATGTACATGAATTAATATCTATATATATATATATATATATATATATATATATATATATATATATATATAGAGAGAGAGAGAGAGAGAGAGAGAGAGAGAGAGAGAGAGAGAGAGAGAATTAATATTTTGCCGAAATAACACACGTCGAGAAAAGGGACATTAGTATACCTACCACTACAAGAATGCTATTCTCTACTGAATAGTGCTGAGAGAGAGAGAGAGAGAGAGAGAGAGAGAGAGAGAGAGAGAGAGAGAGAGAGAGAGAGTTCGCTGTCTGTACTTCATAAATCCACGCTCTACAGAGCATCACGAATACAGGGACATACCTCTGTCTGTTTGTATGCCTGCCTTTCGATCTGCCTCTTTCACATACACGCACTTACACGCGCACACACACACGCACATACTCACACTCGTGAGCGCTCGAAAAAGGAATAAACAAACGAAGGAGGAAAGCCCCTGGTCAGCTGAGCGGCCCCTCCCGATAAGACCTTGAGTGACAGTTCGGATCAAATTAGTAATCCCTTTCGCTCATAAACGATAACGATAGGAACTCGTCGCTCGAACTCGGCTTCACTTCTTCCGTCGTTCGCCCCCAGAGCTTCTTCTTGTGTGAGAAGTGCCACGACTGCTGCCTTTTTCCCTTCGTTCTGCAGGACTTCTTCTTGTGTGAAAAGTGCCACGACTGCTGCCTTTTTCCCCTTCGTTCTGCAGGACGTTTCGCTAGCATGGAAGTTTTTAAAACAGAACTGTACTTCAGTTTCAAATCTCTTATTTCGAGTTTCTATAAAACTGGCCAGTTTAGGAGATGGAAATATCGCCCAAGAAATGTTTTTTTTTTAATAATTTTCCTAAGAACCTGCAAACTCGTTGTACTTCCATCCAATGTGAAGAGAGAGAAAAAATTAGGTGGTTTATACGGAGAGAGAGAGAGAGAGAGAGAGAGAGAGAGAGAGAGAGAGAATATCGCCATATCGTTAAGAGGAGAGCGGAATTATTTCTCAAGCTACGAACGGAAAAGACCTGATAACTCGAGAGACTTAGATAAAATCGAGATGAAGCAAAAGGATCTGGATGGCGAAGATCATCCAACGGGCGGTTGAGGACTTAGGGGGGGAAAGGGGGAGGGGATCCAAAGGGGGATGTTTGGTGGGGTTCGAAGGTGGAAAGGGGGGGGGAATACTTTTCTTTCCACTCCTGAAGTTCAAGGGGAGCGTTGGGGAGAAGGGAGTGGGATGAAGAGGAAGAGGAATAGGAGGAGGATGAGGAATCGTAGGAGGAGGAGGAGGAGGCGGAGGGAGCAGGAACGAGTCGAGTGACGTGGAGGAGGAGGAGGAGGCAGGCAAAACTAACTTCAATTAATTTAGAGTCCGACTCTCCTCATCCCGACTCTTATTTTGCCGGGACTTGTAAAATAGATTATGATGCATTACAATAATTGGTTTTCTTATTTCCATCTCTAATTGACATATCGAATTCGGGGACTAATTAGGCTCGGGAAAAGTGGAGGCAAAATAAGTTTCGTTGCGACTCGAAGGGGTTCGGTTCAGAGGAGGGCGCGCGGCTGCTGCTGCTATACGAGGGGAGGCAGACACACACACCGAGGGGAAAACACCAGGAGGAGGAGGAGGAGGGAGAAGAAGAAGGAAAAGAATAAGAGTGGGTCAACGAATATGGAAAAGAGGGAAACCGATAAAAGCAAGGAAGAAGCAGTGAAGTAAAGAAAGGTTCTACTCACGGGAAACAGATGTAAAAAGGAGATTCTGGTATTGGTGAAGACAAACGGACTCATTTGAGGAGGTGGCTCCAGAAGACGAAGAGCTCCTGTCTGCTGAAGTTCAGGTCACAAGACTTGAGGACGCGAGTATCATAAACACACCCTCATTTATGCATTGCTAACTTTCAAAGGAGGAGGCGGAAAACCTTTCTTGCACATTTCTTCTTATTCTCTGGTTGGAAATAGATTTACTCTCAAGTCCGACCTTCAACCACTTTTCTATTATCCAGAACAGAAAAATAATTTGGATGGTGGCCGTAGCTTGATCTCTCCTTCGAGATGATTCGAACTGTTAACCCAATTCTCAAATTCTATCGCACCATTTCATGATGGAAAAAATTCATATACGTAATGCATATGTGTATATGTATATATATATACATATATATATATATTTTATATTATATATGTATAGTATATATATATACGTATATATATATATATATGTCTAATATATATATATATATATATATATATATAGATATATATATATATGAGTATATATATGTCTATATATAACACACAACATATATATATATATATATATATATATATATATATATATATATATTATTTATATATACGCATTAAGCTACAAATGTCCATCAATATCTAATTCGCTCTACCTCTGAATATATTTTCATATATGTTAACTGAAGGGGAATTTTTAATTGATAATAATTTCGTCGCCTCCCGAACGCGAACCTAGGAACTAAGAAATGAGGACGTACAGTGAAGCGCCTTTAACCACACAGCTACCTCTCGTGGTAGCTGTGTGGTTAAAGGCGCTACACTGTACATCCTGATTTCTTGGTTCCTAGGTTCGCGTCCGGGAGCCGACGAAATCATCATCAACTAAAAATTCCCTTTCATTTAACATATATAAAAATATATTAATTCTGAGGTAAAGTGAATTAGATATTAGTAGCTTAATGTGTATATATGAAACACGGTGACGTGATCAGACTCTCATATATATATATATATATATATATATATATATATATATATATATATATATATATATATATATATATATATATATATATATATATATATATATATATATATATATATATATATATATATATATATATATATATATATATATATATATATATATATATATATATATATATATATATATATATATGTATATATGTATGTTTGTGTGTGTGTATGCTTGTCGATTTCCTTCGGGTCAAATCAGAGAAACATCTTAATTATTTGTCTGTAAATATCAGTAACGAATTTGGGTCATGCTGTCTTTGGCATTGGTTGTTTAGTATTGTCGACTATGAAAAGAAACCTTGGACTTAGTACCTGCTTCTGGAATGAGAAATTCCGCCAATCTCAGAGGCAAATTACAGATAAGCCTGTAGTAAGTCATTTTGGAGCTGACTGATAACACTGTAATCCTTTGCTGAGCGGGGAGGGCGAACAGCCAGTGAGGATCAGCTGCAGTGATATCGACTGCAGATATTTACCGTCGGCTCTCCAAGAAATAATAATAATAATTAATAAAAACACAGACTATAGAGTAGTTTTAGTTTTGGTTCGGCCTGTAAGAAAGGAAGAAATTGCGGTGAATGTTGGTCAGTTGATGATGCAGATGGCGAAGAGCAGAAATGTTCAAAGATGCCGGTTTAGGATCGATTAAGTTTTCATTGGTGTTAACCATAGCCTCCAATTGTGAGCAGTAGGGGTAAGCTTGTGGGATGAAATCAAATGCTAATTCTC